>NC_133806.1:24961007-25203507 GCF_043250625.1 Sebastes fasciatus | reverse complement strand
ACACCTGGCAGGTAGCCATAACACCTGACAGGTAGCCAGGAACACATGACAGGTAGCCACGAACACCCGATTATTAGCCACAGTCTGGTTCCTCAAGTAGCTCACCTGTCTCACCAGAGTGTATCTGTCCTGCAGTTCAGACAGCGAACTGGAGGGGGCGGTGGTGGAGGTGATTGACCATCGCCTGCTGGAGAGAGAGCCCTCCCCCTCCTGTTCTGTTACCGTGGAGACGGTGGGATCCTGTGCTACCTTGGTAGCGGAGTGCATCATCCAGAAAGCTCCGGAGATCCTGGACCAGCAGGTCGCTCAGCTGCTCTATGGTAAACAACTGAACTGGTCTCACAAAACCTGAACACACCTGAACAGGTCTCACAACACCTGAACAGAGGCCTGTACCACGAAGCGAGTTCAACATACCCGGGGTATCTTCTCGTTATCTGGTTTAACTAACCCTAACTAACAGATCCCGCTAAGCGGTCCTACGAAGGTGGTTATCAACTCGGTAAATCAACACAGGGTTTCTCCATCTGGCCGTGAGCGCGTTCACATGAACGGTGCGGTGTTTGCAATTTATGACCAATCACAAACATAGACAAGTCCACAGACTTGCAGACAGACAGGCAGAGCGGCACATTTAACAAAGGAAGAGCAAACTATATGAGACAAATACGAAGAAGTTAACCACTTAATCCAGACTAATAGTAACACAATTGAAGCTGCCAAATGCAGGAAGGACAGCTGGCAAAAGAAAAAAGTCCCGATGTGTGAATGCGTAAATTAACGGACTTATTAATTTAACGGAACACTCAAAAGTCAGATAAAGTCGCCTCGTTATAGTTAGCTTTGAGGAGTGTAATGGATGAATTGATTACACTTCTTTATACCCTGTGCGTAAGTAATGGCGTCTATGACTATTTTAACCCTCTTTCAGCTGCGTCCCCGTCCCCGGCGGTGTGAAACGGACTCAAGAGCAAGTAAAAATAAATAAATATAAAAACATAATTCAAAGAGGTAAACACCCACAGCATAAATCCAGCTGTCCTTCCTGCATCTGTCAGTTTAAACTGTGTTGTTTTTAGCCTGGATTTTGACTTAAACTTCTTCATGTGTGTGTAATATTATCATACAATCACCGCACAGAGCTCTGATTGGTCAGTAGGCGGTGCTTTTATACGAGTTGATCTCTTATCTGGAACATAACCTGCTCCAGAGCAGGTTAGCTGTTCAGCACAAGTTACCATTGCGATCTACCCCGGTAAGACGTGAACCACCTTCGTAGGACGGAAAACCCAGAGTTAACCCTGAAGTTACCTCGCTAACGTCAAATACAATGCTTCCTAGTACAGGCCTCAGGTCTCACATCCCCTGAATAGGTGTTCCGTTTATACTTCCTGTGTGTCATTGTGTGTGATTGTGTATTGTGTGTGTTGTGTAGCTGCGGTGGTGGTGGACTGCGTCAACATGGCGCCGTCAGCAGGTAAAGTGACTCCTAAAGACAGTCGGCTCGCTGCAGAGCTGGAGTCCCGTTTTCCCGCTCTGCCTCCGAGAGACGCTCTCTTCCAGACGCTGCAGGACGCCAAGTTTGACGTGTCAGGTGAGTTACTGCAGTACATGGAAGTACAGGTGGCCACATGTATACATATCACAGTATTTCATTATAGTGGTATACAGAATTTAAATGTGTATTATTTTAAATAAAGAGACTGATCAGAACTCAGATTTGTGCTTCACTAGTATTATTTGTAGTATTGTGTCCTCAGGTCTGAACACAGAATAGATGCAGTAGTTTGTGGTGTTTATAGCAGTATTTCGTAGTATAAATGCAGTATTTTGTCCTCAGGTCTGAACACTGAACAGATGTTGTTGAAGGACATGAAAGCTGTTAATGAAAGGTTGAACGTCGCCATTTCTGTTCTCTACATCACACTGAAGGTCAGTTTATACACACACTGTACTACACTCTGTACTACATACTGTACTAGACTCTGTACTACACACTCTGTACTACACAGTCTGGACTACACACTGTACTACACACTCTGTACTACACTCTCTACTACAGTGACAGTAAACTAAACCGAGGTACCTGCTCTGAGCTGTTGGTCCCTGGAGGCTCCACCCACAGTTCTGACCAATCAGCTGTGAGCTCTGACCTCAGATCAGTAATGTGTGTGTGTGTTTGTGTGTGTCAGGACTTCCTGCAGAGGGCGGAGTTGGAGGCAGAGCTCTCAGGTTTCTGTCTGAAGTTTGGGTACGACCTCCTGCTGCTGATGACCATCTCCTACAGCGAGAGCAAACAGCCAATCAGAGAGCTCGCTGTGTTCAGCCACAGTGCCACCTGCAGGCAACAGGTACAAGCACACGTTAAAAGAATAATACTACTGTAGGTACACACTTTTACTCCAGTTTGTATATTAGTCTGAGTTGCCATGACAACTCGGGTGTCCTCCCACCCCAGGTGATCCTCCACCTGGAACAGGCCCGTAACCCCGACCTCAACCTCTGTCCAATCAGCAGCCCCCGTCCTCACGTCACAGCCTATCAGCAAGGTAAACTCCTCCCCGTCTGAAGCCTGAAAGAGCAGGAGGGACAGGAAGTGACCTCACACTCACTGCAGCTAATCAGCTCCTCCGTTTGATTATCTCACCTGCAGTTAAAGACAAATCCTGCGGCACCGTCACTATGACGTTACACTTCCTGGGCTTCAGTAATATAATATATATAATATTATATAGTATAATACATATAATATAATATAATATATAATAGTATAATACAATATGATAAAATAATATAGTATAATACAATATAGTAATTTAATAGAATAATGTAAAAATATACTATAATACAATATAAAAATATAATATAGTATAATGTAATATGTAATAAGAGGAGATGACTTTGTGTCTCTTTAAAGGAAACACTCTGGCGTCCAGAAAGAAGCTCCTCCCCATCGTTAAAGAGTTCCTGAGGGAGCGGGACGGAGACTGTTGCCTGGGAGACGGTCGCCTAGGAGACGTGGAGGAGGATGAGGAGGAGGATTCCCAGTTCCCTCCGACCCCGATGAACAGTCTGGTGGAGGGCTGTCCTCTGGATGACGGCCTGCCGCACATCAGCGCTCAAGACCTGGAGGAGAAGTTCAGCAATATGGCCGACAGAAGAGGGAACTGACCTCTGACCTGTCACCTGTCAATCATCAGGACGTCTGTCTGTCTGTCAGATGATGAAGGTACCACAGACACAATGACAAAAACTTCCGATAAACATGGACCACGTCAACGGTTTGATTTTACTGATGAGGACTCAAACACGTTGTTTTATTCTGAAAAATCATTTGGAATGACTTCCTCAGAGGCGCAGATGTCAGTCCTTCAAAATAAAATGTAAAATACATTAATGATGTCTTGTGTTTACACACAGAACTTGTTTGGATCAGAAATATTTGATTGAAATGTGTTTTCAGTGTAAAAGTGACGTCTCATGATGTGAAGGTGCTGCAGAGTCTGTCACGTCCACAGGGGGGGGCGCCAACGTTAAGCTAATTATTATTAGTATTATTAATATTATTATTTTCAATTATCTGTTATTTTCTATCGTTTGGTCAGAAAACATTGAAAAATGCCAAAAACTCAATGATGTTCACTTTACTGAGATATGAAACAGAGACATAATAAATAACCCACAAATATAATTTAGATTTAAAGGGACTGTTTGTAACTTTTTAAGCGTATAAATGTACCGGAATAAATGTGCCTTCACTCACACAGCGCGCGTTCTCGCGTACTTGCTCCACCTCTAGACGTGAACGCACGCTCACTCCACACTGCAGAAGAGTTAGTTTAGCTTTGAGAATATACGTTTGTGCAGAAATAAATAGTGCAGCTCCTCCAGACCAACAGAGGTTTCCCGTGTCTTGTGAAGTGACGGGGCTCCGCAGCGAGTTACTTTATCGTCTCGGTACCGACCGGTTGCCGGTGTCTCCCTGCTCTCTCCGGCTGCGTGCGGAGAGAGCAAGAAGACACCCTGCGGAGCCCCGCTGCCTCAGCCTGTGCTGAGGCAAAAAAAGCCAACACTAGGATCAGCAGTGATTCATGGAGAGACCTTCGTCTGGTCAGCTAACATTACTGCCAAGCAGGTGAAATATAGAGTGATATTGTGGTTTTAGTTGACGTGTGTCGACTCACTGTTTTGAGCGATGCTCGTTCAGGTATATTTAGAGCAAGCAAGCGCAAGCTCGACGCTGACTTTCGTTGATTTCACGGCCACAGGTGTCGCTGTTAACAAGTATTTCTGAAAGTTACAAATAGTCCCTTTAATGTTAGAAACACTGCTATTTCTCACATTTAATCAATTCCTTTGCTTGAAAAACAACTTAAATGATGAATTGATCATCAAAGATATACACAGTATATCCATGTATAGATTGACAATCCTAGTGAACAGCCTGCAGGGAGTCTGGTCTCTGTGTGATGTTATAATGTGAATCTACAGTCAGGAGGATTTTTACACCAAACTCAGTTAAGTTTTTGAAGAAAAAGCAGAAACTGTTGATTAAAAATCAAATCAAATAAAAAGATTCTTCTTCTGCATGTTATTGTTTTTGTGAAATGAGACAATCCAGGTGATCTGATCTGGATCACATGTTACTTATCTGAGTGCAAGCAACAATATATCTGAGTGCAAGCAACAATATATCTGTGTAAGCAACAATATATGAGTGCAAGCAACAATATATTTGAGTGTAAGCAACGATATATATGAGTGCAAGCAACGATATATCCAAGTATACAGTTTGAGCAGAAGCAGAGCTAATCCAAGCACAATCAAGAGCTATTTGAGTGTGAGAACAGGATTTTGAGGGAAAGAATTACAATATCTGAACGTGAAATCATTAAGTCATGCTCTGAAATTTAAAGACCACGCTCTTGAAAAAAAGCTCCATACAAAACGAACCGCACCAGATTAATTAAAAACGGACTAAATGTTGGTTTATGGAAGTCAAACATTTGACATATTTAGTCAGTTTGTTTCAGGTCTAAATTCTTCCTCTTATACTTTTGACTGAGAATTAAAACTTTTCTAACATTCATAGTTTGTTTCTTTTATAAAACATAATATAGTGAAGTTAAATGAGGCGGGCAGTAGGACCCTGAGGAGACTCTGCACTTACTCCTGCTTTAATTAATGAAGTCAGAGGAAAGAAGACCTTCTGCCTCACCTGTCTACACAGAGCAGGTGAGCGTCGACCAATCAGACGGCAGCTGTGCTGTGCTATGCAGCCAAACCTGTCGGGCAGCGTGAGAGAGAGAGAGAGAGAGAGGGCGAGTCGCACTGAGTCAGAGCGGGAACTCCCCCAGAGAGAGAGAGAGAGAGGAAAACACACACAGACGTCCAGACGCTCACACATGCTGGTCAGAACACGCCGTGACATCACTGTGACATCATGAGCTCCCCCGCCGAGCACACGGACAGGAACGCAGAGGACGGGTACGCTTCATATTTAACACTCACTGTGAGGTCTCTGTGTGTGTGTGTGCGTGTGCGTGTGTGTGTACGTGTGTGTGTACAGCAGAAAGAGGAAGTACAGTTTAAAGTTGGTGTTTTTTTGGAGCCAGCATTGGTCGCTGTGGTGCATTTGCTGTTCGATGTCTCAGCGTTTGTGATCAGCAGGAAGTGATGTCAGCTGATTTCCTGTCTGCTGTGACTCCTCAGGTGTCTCCTGGTTCAGTCCAGGTCCTAGATCAGTAAACTGGTCCAGTACTCATCAGCAGACCTGATTCTGTATTTAAACTGGACCGAGCCGCTCCAGTTATCCCACTGACCTGAGCTCAGCCGCTCAGACAGGAAGCTGCTGTTTCCATGACGACCTGAACAGATGGTGTTCACAGTGTGAAACTGAACACAGATTTAGAGTTGTTCTAATACTACCAGTATCGGACGCAGTTCCAAAATTTGGTATTGTGAGTACGCCAGAAAAAAATCGACTTGTTTAACCAGAAATCAATTCTTCTGCTCCAAAACAGTAGCCTTCACTGGGCTGTTGCCCTGGAGGTATCATGGCTGCCACTGGCTACTACTGTCTTAGAGCAGAGAAGAAGAACTGACTGCAGGTAGTTTGTCACGTGACGTTAGCAAACAACAACAGTGTTTAAGTTGAACGAAGATATACAGCAAAAATAGTAATCATATCACATCCATACAACCAGAGGGTCGGCGCTACGCTGCTGCTTATCAGCTGTAACCTCCTGAAGTAGTCTCCAGCGGTGTAGGGGTCGGCTAATCTGGTCCCATTGATTAATGTTAACTTTCTCAACTAACACTCGTGATCCTGGAGAGTGAGTGACAGTCATACTGAGAGACACTAGTATTTTCTTCAGCCATTGTTATACGAAACAAGCCAACAATACTTGTTAGCCAGCGTTATCTAACGTGTTCAGAAAATTATTCTGCCTCCACTTAACGCTCCACTTTGGCCGTTGCCATCTTGGACTTTGGCCGTCGTCATCTTGGTTTTTGGCAGTCACCATCTGGGTTTTTGGCCGTCGTCATCTTGGTTATCTAGGTAAGACCACCTGTGAGAGCTCAGAGAACACAGAACCCTACTGAGAGGTCTGGATTTTCCCATTCAGACCCTGAAAGCACCACAGTGGAAGGAGGAGGAGGACGTCCCACTTTCTGTTCCACACCTGATCTTGCTGTGACCTGACCACACAACCAGGTACACAGGTACACAGGTGTGGTTACCTGGGTGGGTGTGTCAGATAAAGCGTCTCAGCCTTCTGCTTCAGTAACAACAAACAGAGGAACAATAGATCCCTGCTCAGGTGTGTCTCTGTGAACAATTAGAATCGGAGCAGTCAGGCAGGTTCGTTCAGTCCCATCTGATTCAGACTTTATGTGGAACAACAAGCTGCACGCCGGATCACAACTATATACTTAACTGAAGAGTGTTACCTGCCGACATGTGACAGGTGAGAGTCACTTGACTGGATCCTTTTGTTCAACAGGAAAACCAGGAAGAAGATTAAAATGATAGACAAGTGAATGGAGTCTGGTTTCAAAGAGAGAACACTGGATGGAATGCAGGAATTCTGTGTTTTTTATGGGTGTGTATGTGTGTGGTATTCATGATGTTGTGGAGACACATCTGTTTCTACCGTCTTGTGAGGACCCAGCGGTCCTGTGTGTGTGTTACTGTGTGTCTGTTACTGGTTGATTCAGCAGTTGTTCCAGTTCAGAGCGTCACTGGTTTCTGACTGAGTGTCTCACATTTACCACAGTAACTGAGTACATTTACTCCAATTCTGTACTTCAGTATCATTTGAGGTATTTTACTTTACTTGATTATTTCCATTGTATGCTACTTCAACCTTGTTATAACTTTACAGATGAACATTTTACATATATACCTTAAAAGTAATAAAATAGTTGACATACAGTTTAAGAGGAAACCAGTTCCTGGATGTCAATACATCAGTAATAATATTCCAATAATATAATATGTAAAACTAGAAGCACTTTTCTTGATAATACTTATGTACTTTTACTTAAATAACTTGAATTCAGAACTTTATCTATTATTGTTATTATTATTTTACTTAATTAGACAGTTTTATAGTCTATGTTTTGATTCTTATTGTGTTTGTTTTGTCCCTACAGGGCTCCCGTAGGGGCCTCGGGTAGCTCCAACATCCAGGACATGGAGCTGAGGGAGGAGTGGCAGGACGATGGCTTCCCCAGGTCAGAGTTCAACTTCTTCATACTGTGAACATGACAAACCTTTACTGTCAGTCAACAAAGGAAGCATCACTTGCCGTCGCCGTCTTGGTTTTTGGCCGTCACCATCTTGGTTTTTGGCCGTCGCCGTCTTGGTTTTTGGCCGTCGCCGTCTTGGTTTTTGGCCTTCTCCATCTTGGTCTCAGTGTTTCATGATGACGACCGTGAAGAGAGACTGAGGGTTTTAAACCAACAGACTCTATTTGTTCTTCTTATCTCACTTTCTGTAGCTGGAAGGTTAAAACGGTTTCTAACAGCACACTGAAGGTTTCCTCTGTTACACAAACACGGTTTATTATTAAATAACTGTTATTAATGCACTAAACCTTCTGAAAGTATTTTCTAGTGTCACAGACCTGATACTATAAAGGTAATGTCTTTCTGGTATTTTTTTAAACAATAGATTTATTGAATTTTCTTATTTTCCACAAGAACAATAGTAATAAAATAAACCTATAAGCAAGAGTAACAGATACAAAGAAAACCAGCTCAGATCAACAAACATACAGGAGGTTACAGGAAGTTGTCTATGTTGCATCTCGATCACAGGTTACAAGAGTTCAGGTTCAGAAGAAGAATCAGGTCCAAGATTGTTCAGATAGGACGGCCTAGTAGAACTGATCTGCAGTCTGATTGTATAGAAGTCTATGAAACAATGATCCTACTTCTCACTTGATTTATTACCTCAGTAAACATTGTAAACATGAGTTTATGGTCTCAATCGCTTGTTTCAAGTCTTCTTCAATACAGCATGATGTTCATTTAGTAAATTATGGTCCCATTTAGAGTCAAATAGACCATAAAGCAGGGGATGCTTTAGGGCGGGGCTACCTTGTGATTGACAGGTCACTACCACGGCGTTGTCTGGTCAGGGAGTTGTCCGGGTTTTTTCGTCTAAGAACTTTAACCCTTTCACAGTGTGTTTTCACTTCATCAGAGTTAATTATAACATTTTGGTCGCATAAAAATGTCTTATTAGACGTTCGGTTGTACTTAGCTCCGCCCTCTTGTGTCACTTCTGGTTGCCAAAAAAACAAGATGGCGAAGGCCAAATCCAAGATGGCGGCAGTCAAAAACCAAGAAGACGACGGACAAAAACCAAGATGGCGGCGGCCTAAATGCAACATTTCTGGCAAAAATTCAGGATTGTTAATTATTGGCGTAAATGCAGAAGATAATTTGAACCTCGCCTCCAGACGGCAGGTTGATCGCCTTCAGAGCTTTGCTTGTCATCGGATTGGCACAATTATCTCTTATGTTCTTAAAATTCATAAAAATAGTAAATCTTGAAATCTACATTTCTATAATGATGATTGAATGTCCAGTTTGGTTCTGAACCATTCAGATATAATCCTCAAGCCTTAAGAGCCTGGCAGTTTAATCTGAATTAATTTATTAACTGGACATAACAAAATATTTTATAACATTTTATATGAATTTTCCATCCAACAGTTTTCACAGACTGAGGTCCAACCAGGAATAACAACTCTTATATCTAATGTTTTTGGTTCAGGCCTCTCCCAGAGGATTGCGGGAGTCCAGAGGAGGCAGAGAGCCCGTCGGGCGGCGAGGAGCGACCAGGTGACCTCAGAAAGTTTTTATCCAAATATTTGTTTTGTACAAAACAATGAAGAATAAACAGGAAATTATAAAGAGGGACATGAATATTTAAAGTAAAAGCACCTTATATGTCTCATATCTCTGTCCTCTTGCCCCGCCCTCTCCTCTCCCCTCAGCCCCGCCCACCAGCCTCGCCCTATCAGGGGCTAAGAAGCGCCTGGTGGCCCCGACACTCAGCCTCACTCTGAGCGGCAAAGACTCTCACGACCAGAGTAACGACGGTTTCTCCGCCGCTGCGCTGTCGACGACGCCGGAAGAGACGCCGTCACTCGATATCAACCTGGAGGCTCTGGAGACGCCGTCAGGCAGTGAGACGGGAACGCTGCCAGACAGCACCCATGACCT
The DNA here is from genome assembly GCF_043250625.1 of Sebastes fasciatus. Classification (NCBI taxonomy): domain Eukaryota; kingdom Metazoa; phylum Chordata; class Actinopteri; order Perciformes; family Sebastidae; genus Sebastes; species Sebastes fasciatus. The sequence continues at coordinate 25,193,766 of NC_133806.1, read as the reverse complement.
GGAGTGGGAGGGTGAGACAGGCTGAGAGACAGATGACCTCTGACCTCTGACCTCTGACCTCTCTCTGACCTCTGACCGCTCTTTGAACAGATGACCTCCCCCGGACTGTGAGAGCTGGGGGCGTTGCCGAGGGCGTGGCCAGGAGCCCGGTGGAGCAGTCAGAGGGTCTGATGGAGCTGGACCAGGTGGACAACACGGGGCGCCGCTGGAGGAAGTTCTCCATCTCCGGACATGAATGCCACGTCGACATGAGCGTCCTTGAGCCGTACCTGCAGGTCCTGTCACACGGAGGTCAGAGGTCAAACGCACTCACATGAAACACGTGTACAATATTTATTAATAAGTTATTTTGTGGCACATTAATTCAAACTATGACTCCTCTCTCTGCGTCTGTTCGGCTCTCAGGTTACTATGGAGACGAGATGAACGCCGTCATCCTGTTCACCTCCTGCTACCTGCCGGAGAACACGGTGGAGGACTACGAGTACGTCATGGACAACCTGTTCAGGTGAGTTTACAGGAGCAGAGTCCATGTGGCAGTTAAGGTGTGATCTAGCCTTCATTATAAACTCGGTTAAAGTCGATTCAGACTGATGATCTACACACAGATGTAACACAGTGTTTGTTGTGTTGTGTTTGTTTGTTTGTGTGTGTGTGTTCCTGCAGTTACATCGTGGGGACGTTGGACCTGATGGTCTCAGAGAACTACCTGCTGGTCTACCTGTGTGCCATGGCTCCCAGAAACAAGCTGCCGTCCATCAAATGGCTCCATCAGTGCTACATCTCCATCGACAGGAGGTACGCTGGGTTCACCCACCGGGACAGCACTGCCCGGTTGGAGCTGAACACACACAAACATTTCAAATGTCAGAAGAAATTAAACTGTCAGAGATGTTTATAAGTAAATATGAGAGACTGCACCTTGTTTCCATGACGACGGAGGTGTTATTTACGTCCCCTGTGTGTCTGTCCAGGCTGAAGAAGGACCTGAAGGGGCTGCTGTTCGTCCATCCGGCCTGGTACATCAGAGCTCTCCTCACTGTGGTCAAACCCTTCATCAGGTCTGCAACACACCCTTTAGACCCCTTTATATAGCCCCCCTTTATATAGACACCTTTATATAGACCTCTTTCCTGTTAGTAACCATGATGAGGTGTTTAGCGGGCGGAGCGTTAAGTGGAGGCAGAATAATTCTCTGAACACGTTAGTTAAAGCTGGCTAGCAAGTATTGTTGGCTTGTTTTTTTTTTAACAATGGCTGAAGAAAGTAGAGTAGATGGCTGGCTAACGCTAGTTAGCTATCTAGCTTGTCCGGAGACTGACAAGCTAACTAGCTAACGCCTGCTCTCCTCCCGGTGAAATAGTCTGGAGGAGAGAAAGGGTTGCTAATAGTTTAGTCTTCTGCTAACAGCAGCCAATGGCTCACGGCTGCTGTTAGCAGAAGACTAAATATTAACAACATTTACTCTCCATCTCTGAAACGTTTCTCTGATATTGTAGCTCGCTAGAGCCTCAAATCACAGTTTGTCATCTCAAATGTATGTGATATCTTGATTCTGGCAGCCAACAACACAGCAAGATGACATTTTAGATGTGTAACTTTAGTCCACTGCTAGTGTTAGCCTCCAGTCTTTCCTTTGTTTAGCCTCCAGCTAACACCGTGACCTCATCATGACGTTGATTGTAAAAGAGTCTATACAACAGCTACCAGCAGCTAATTAATGTGTTAGCTACCACCTAAACAAGAGATGTCTCTGTCTGTCTGTCTGTCTGTCTGTCTGTCTGTCTGTCTGTCGTCCTCAGTGAGAAGTTCAGCAGGAAGATTCGGTTCGTCCAGAGTCTGAATGAACTGTCTCAGATCCTCCCCACAGACAGACTGCAGATCCCAGACGCAATACGCCAGTAAGAACCCAGACTCTACTGTTACTCTACTGTTACTCTACTGTTATTCTACTGTTACTCTACTGTTATTCTACTGTTATTCTACTGTTACTCTACTGTTACTCTACTGTTAGGGGCAGTGTCCACCAAAGCGTTTTTTCCCTTTTATTGTTTTAATGCTTTGCAATGGGAGCACCGCGTATTTCAAGCTTTGGTAAAAACGCCAGCAGCGTGAGGAGGTGTTGATCGCTTGTCTATTCTGCGCCGAGGGTTGCATGTTTGCCATTTTTTCAGGTTGCAGAGAGTTGAAAAATGTTCAACGTTGCTAACAGGCTAAAGTTAACAGGACCCACGTCCTAATCATGCTAACAGACTGAGACTGAGGCTAAAGCTTACAGGGTCCAAGTCAAGGCCTATGGAAAGGAGGCTGGGTCACGGGCGGACATGGGTCTTGGGTTATGGGGTACAACACATGCGCAGTGTAACTGAAGCTGCAGTCGTGCGTTGCGATTGGTTCAATTTTGGCGAGTGCAGGCCAGATTTTACTGCGCAAATGTTGTACCCCCTAAGATATGACGCGTTGATGACGTGTGACCCAGCCTCCTTTCCATAGGCCTTGGTCCAAGTTCATGATATCACGCTAACAGACTGAGGCTAAAGCTAACAGGTCCAAGTTCATGATATCACGCTAACAGACTGAGGCTAAAGCTAACAGGTCCAAGGTCATGATATCACGCTAACAGACTGAGGCTAAAGCTAACAGGTCCAAGTTCATGATATCACGCTAACAGACTGAGGCTAAAGCTAACAGGTCCCATGGAAAGGAGGCTGGGTCACGCGTCGTCAACGCGCCATATCTTTGGGGGTACAACACATGCGCAGTAAAAATCTGGCCTGCACTCACCGAAACTGAGCCAATTGCAATGCACGACCGCAGCTTCAGTTACACTGCGCATGCGTAAAATAAATAAATAAATAAATAAAGGAAACCCAAGAACCCGACATCCAGGCAATATCATTTTTTTCCACAGCACACCAGACATACTCTAGAATCGATTTCATTTTCATAGACAAGAGAATGTTGCCCTTGCTAAGAAAATCTTGAACAGCCTATATCTGCTAGGGAAATTGAGCTTGCAATTATAGGAAAGAAAAGTGGAAAAGCCCCCGGACCCGATGGGTTTCCCATTGATTTTTATAAAAAATTTGCACTTAAATTGGTCCCCATTTTGAGAGATGTGTTTGCAGAAGTACTTGAAAAGAAGTTATTACCACCCACCATGACACAAGCCATAATTTCAGTTTTACATAAAAAAGACAAGGATCGTTTGAAATGTGACTCATATCGGCCTATAAGTTTGCTCTCAAACGACTATAAGATCTTAACTAAAGCCCTTGCATCAAGACTTGACTCCGTCATTCACTCTATAATCCATCCCGACCAGTCAGGGTTTATCTCCGGGCGATAACTTTCTGGTAATTTACATAGACTCTTTAACATACTCTACTCCCCTAATGGACCGCCCTCACCAGAGGTTCTAATCTCCCTCGACGCCCACAAAGCTTTTGATCGCATTGAATATGAATATCTCTTTGCAGTTTTGAACAAGTTTGGTTTTGGTCCCACTTTCTGCTCTTGGATCAGGGTCATATATACCTCTCCAAAAGCGTGTATCCGAACTAACAAGATTATATCGGAGTATTTTCCTCTTTACAGAGGTACTAGACAGGGCTGTCCGTTGTCCCCACTCTTGTTTAATATAGCCATAGAGCCCTTAGCCATAGCAATAAGACAAGAGGTAAACTTGATGGGTATAAACAGGGGTGGCCACACCCATAAAGTATCATTATATGTGGATGATCTTATTCTTTATATCTCCGAACCCGAGACATCAATCCCTAAAGCCCTGGACATTATATCCAAATTTGGGAAAATATCAGGTTATAAATTAAATCTTTCCAAAAGTATAATATTTCCGATAAATGATCATGTACAGCAGTTCGATTTTGACCGGTTCCCATTCAAAGTAGCTAGAGACAAATTCACATACTACTACATATTATTGGGCTTCCAACATTCATAAAGTTATTCACTGGGTATCAAATTTCTATGAGGGCACAGGACTATTATGGGCTGAGATGGTACAATTTGTTTGCAATCCAGTATCCTTACCATCAATGCTTTGTGCACCACTACAGTCAACCCCATTGTAAATGGCTCACTGAAAATATGGTCCCAGTTTAGGTCACATTTTAAACATAAACAGGCGCTCACTTTGCTACCTATCGTGTCTAATGGGCTATTTCCACCTTCATTAATAGACTCTGCATTCCAGTTATGGTTCAGGAAGGGGCTACGATGTATAAGGGATCTTTTTCAAAATAATAACTTTGTCTTTTGAGCACATTGTTAGAGAACATGACATACCTAAATCTCATTTTTCAGGTATTTGCAAGTGAATAGTCTTGTCAGAGAGCTTTTTGTTTCCTTCCCATCTCGCCCGACAGATGTTAGGATTGAGGAATTTTTAGATTTGGATCCTCTTGAACGTGGTCTGATATCTAGACTGTACAGTGAAATTCAAAGGGTGGCATCGCCTTCACTGAACCATCTCAGGGAACAATGAGGTAAAGTCTTTGGAGCTGATATTTCAGATAAAGTTTGGCGGTTTGCAATTGAACGGATTCATTCAACATCTGTGTAAAACATTGATTATTACAATTTAAGATTATTCACAGACTCCACCTTTCAAAAAGCGAACTCGCAAAGATGTTCCCAGGAACAGATCCAACATGCTCCCGTTGCCATCAAGACGATGCCACCCTTTATCACATGTTTTGGACTTGCCCAGCCCTGGTTCCACTCTGGACCTCTATCTTTGAAACTTTTTCATACATTTGTGATAAAGAAATACAGCCAGACCCAACAATTGCGATATTTGGGGTAGCTCCTCCAGAAAGTCTCACTGTCATTGGTTCAAGCTGATGCATTGGCTTTTTCCTCACTGCTAGCGCGAAGACTAATACTATTACAGTGGAAATCCAACAATCCACCGACGCATTCTCAATGGATAGAAAGTGTTATGACATATTTAAAGCTAGCGAAACGTAGATACTCTACAAGAGGCTCATCTAAGAGGTTTTTCAAAGTTTGGCGGCCTTTTCTCTTTTACTTTGAACATGAATATGTATCTAAACAGCAGATGTAGGCTCCCCTGATTCCCCCACCCACACGTGCACACACACACACACACACACACACACACACACACACAAGCTCTCCAAATCCACATTAACACAAGTATGGATGTATAAATGTATGTTATTTTAGTAGTGTACCTTAGTTGTATTTACAATGTTTTTGTTTTTTTTGTATTTTAGTTACTTATGTACTTGATTGTTGTTGATATGTTGTTTGGTATGTTGTTTTGACTCTATGTACTTTAAAAGAAAATTTAATAAAAAGATTTACACTACACTGCGCATGCGTTACACCCCATTCCCCAAGAGGAGGGTCATAGCCTCCTTCAATAGGCCTTGATATCATGTTAACAGGCTAAAGCTAACAGGACCCACGTCCTGATATCATGCTAACAGATGTTCAAAATGTTCAACGTTGAGTAAAACACTGCGCTCGTCACTGTCACTTTTTACCAATCACAGTGGAGGAGGGGCGGGACAAATAGCCTATCACAAAGACATGATTGAATGTGGTTGAATGACTGAAGATCTGTCTGTCTTCCTGCAGGTACGATGAGAAGTTGAACAGATGACGATCACAGAGATCGACAGACTGGATGGATCCTAAAGGTCAAAGGTCACCAGGAGCCTCTCAGCCTGATGACCTTTGACCTCCTGCCTGTACAGAACAAACACAAAGACTCTGGGTTTATTTATACTGTCTTTAAATCAGGGGAGGGTAAGTTAAACGTCTGGTTCTCCTGCAGCTTCAGACTCAGAAGATCTACCTGTGGACCCTCGCCAGGTGAGGACAGGTGGAGTTGGGTTTTACATCTCAGTGTGAAGCTGTTGTAGGAAACCATCATGTGTCTGTATTAAGTTTGTATTTGTAGACTTTAATACAGCAGCTGAACACTAAAGTTAAAGCACATTTAACAGGTGTTTTACCTGTTGCACTTACATGTACCTGTAATAAAAGCATCGATCAAACCTTTTTTAACTAAATTAGACCCATTTGTTTTTTTATAGTTTTACTATTTTACTGCATAAACATACTGCATGACTTCAAATGACTGTAAATTAATTTAAAATGACTTCAAATGACTATAAATTAATTTAAAATGACTCTAAATGACTGTTAATTAATAAAAAATGACTGTCAATGACTCTTAATTAATTTAAAAAGACTTTAAATGACTGTAAATTCATTTAAAATGACTGTCAATGACTCTTAATCCATTTAAAAATACTTTAAATGACTGTAAATTCATTTAAAATGACTAAGTTAATTAAAAATGACTAAATTAATTAAAAATTACTGTCAATGACTCTTAATTCATTTAAAATTACATTAAATGACTAAATTAATTTAAAATGACTAAATTAATCTAAAATGACTCTAAATGACTGTAAATTAATTTTAAATGATTTAAAATGACTGTAAATTAATTTGGGGGTTGTTTAATTAGTTTGATTATTTCATTATTATTATTGTTTATAATTTGTAGACACTAGGGGCACAAAGCACTCAGATGAGGTGATAAAGGTAGTAGGTGTGTCTACGTCAGGTCATGAACCAGGAAGTGACATAATAGGCTCTTTCGAGATGAACTGCGCCTCGCCTGGAAAGTAGAAGAGATCAGGCGGCAGCAGCAGGGGGCAGTGACAAAAAGCTGCGGTCAAGTCGGACCGTTTTCGGCCGTTTCGAGCAGCCTTCACGGAAATTACAGGAAGTCACAGAAAAAGTTACTTCCTTTTAGATCTGATCTGTAGGCCAGTTGTAGTTTTCAGACCACGTTGGGTTTTATTTATATTTGTTTGTAAATAAATTTGGAAATGTGAGTGTCTGGCATTGGATTCTATCCTTCATTATTTTTATTTCCGCCTTGTAAAGCACATGATGAGCACTCGTTTTGATAAGTGTTATATAAACTGGAAAAACAAAGTTCGGAAACTTGTGTTTGGTCGATTTTTCTCTGTTGTTACAATGTTAATTGGCATTTCATTTTACATGGTTGGAAAGCCTGTTTATTTACCTTCGCAATGATGTCCAACTTGTAAGGATCATACATTTGTGGGATGAGCAGCACAGCTGATTATGAGGGTAACGCCCAAGAAAAATTTGCCAAAATGCTCCGTCAATGCTAAACAGTGTATTCTCCTGTTGGTATTGACTTGGTTTTGAGTTGTTTGGTGGATTGGATGATTGATCTCTCCATCAGTAACAAGGAACAAACAAGACATATTGGCAATTTTACACTTTATTCATTTAATACACCGTCAGTAGTGGTGGAAGATCCATACGCAGCCACAACAGTCTGGCACCTCCTCCTCATGCTGGTCACCAACCTGGTCACACGTTGCTGTGGGATGGCGTTCCATTCCTCAACCAGGATTCGTTGCAGGTCAGCCAGCGAGGTTGTGTTGGTCACTCTAACACGTACAGCACGCCCAAGCTGGTCCCACAAGTGTTGAATTGGGTTGGGGTGTGGACTCTTGGCAGGCCGTTCCATTCTCTCTACTCCCATTGTGGAGGTAGTCTGTGATAACCCTGGCTCTGTGGGGGCGAGCGTTGTCATCTTGGAGGATGAAATTAGGTCCCAGATTGTGGAGATATGGGATCGCCACTGGCTGCAGAATCTCATCCCGATATCTCCCTGCATTGAGATGGTCTTCAATGATGACAAGCCTTGTTTTGCCAGTGAGGGAGATGCCGCCCCCCCCCACACCATGACACTGCCCCCACCAAAAGCTGTTACTCCATCGGTTCAACAATCAGCATAGCGTTCTCTCGTCGTCTCCATACTTTGACCCTGCCATCCAACTTTCGCAGACAGAACCTGGACTCATCACTGAACATGACATTCCCCCACATGTTCAGGTTCCATTGTCTGTGTTGTCGACACCAGCCCAAACGGGCCTGACGGTGAAGGGCAGTCATTGCAGGCTTCCTGGTAGCCTTAAGAGAATACACTGTTTACCATTGGCAGAGCATTTTGGCAAATTTTTCTTGGGCGCTACCCACATAATCAGCTGTGCTGCTCATCCCACAAATGCATGATCCTTACAAGTGGGACATCATTGCGAAGGTAAATAAACAGGCTTTCCAACGATGTAAAATACAATGCCAATTAGCATTGTAACAACAGAGAAATAATCAACCAAACACAAGTTTCCGAACTTTATTTTTCCAGTATATATATATATATATATATATATATATAAAACCTTCATTATTATAATAATTATTATTATAAACCACACAAGATATGTTTGTTAACAGATGAAACCTTCATTGCACAACATGAGACTAATACAATCTAGCGTTAAATATTACAATTACACAGACAGTTGTGACTTTGTAAACACGTGTTTGCTGTCAAAACTAAGAGCCAATCAGCTCTTTGATCAGGCGACAGCCAGGCGTTTCCCATCATGCCTTGGGTCTTGCAGTTGGTGGAGAGCAACTGCGGCGCCTGGCTCTAAAATCTGCGGCCGCCTTGATCTCGTGAGGTTATCGTTGCCTACGTGTGCATGACGTCAGATCAAGACGGACACAAATCTAACCGGCATGCATTGCGCAGCCATTTCCGGTGATCGATTCTACGCAGGCCTAGCTCATCTCGAACGTGCGTATTGTTTTTGTACCGGAGCAACATGTCGGAGGCAGTACGGTGGATGTTTGTTTGCTTATGTGCTGTAAATTAAATCAACCTGAACGTGAATCCTGTCTGGATGTTGGACTGAAACGATGCATCAGTGACCTTTGATTTAAGTTTAATTTTTGTAAGAAAAAAACATTTTTGAACAAATAGCCACAACAATGAATAATGACTGTACATTTCTTTATATGACTGTAAATTAATTTAAAATTACCCTAAATGACTACATAATGACTGTAAATGACAACATTTTTTATTTTTTAACCTTTATTTAACCAGGCAAGTCGATTGAGAACAAATGTTTATTTACAAATACAAATTTGTAGGCCAGGCCAATTTGTTGATACTGGCGTTGATACTTTTGCCAGTATCAATGCTTGGCCTGGCAAAAGGCAAAGCCTCTTGAGGGAATGGGGTTAAAAGAAATAACAAAATGTACCTAACTACCATAACTTTCTATCAGTGACAGTGATTATATGGTAGATTTCTTGCTCATATATCCAAAACCAGATAAACTGGGGGGAAAAAGTTTGCTACTGAGGCTCCTGACGGTGTATTAAATGAATAAAGTGTAAAATAGCCAGTATGTCTTGTTTGTTCCTTGTTACTGATAGAGAGTTCAATCATCAAATCCACCAAACAACTCAAAACAAGAGTCAACACCAACAGGAGAATACACTGTTTACCATTGGCAGAGCGTTTTGGCAAATTTTTCTTGGGCGCTACCCACATAATCTCATCCCACAAATGCATGATCCTTACAAGTTGGACATCATTGTGAAGGTAAATAAACAGGCTTTCCAACGATGTAAAATACAATGACAATTAACATTGTAACAACAGAGAAATAATCCATTAAACACAAGTTTCTGAACTTTTTTTCCCCAGTTTATAAATGAGTCTACCAGTTATTATTATTATTATTGTTGTTGCAGCTGCAGATGGACAGTAGATCTGTTTCTATTCTCATCCTGATGACTCTACTGTATTTATGGCCCCCAAAGCGGCACGAGCCTCCCATGCGTCCTCTCTGCTCTCTGATTGGCTGCACTCACCTGAGCAGCCCGTGCGGACCAAACAGAGAGCTCCGTCCTCCAGCGGCTCCGCGTGTCCACCGTGGTGTCCACACGCTGAGCACGCGCTGCTCGCTGAGAGGTAACGGGACACCGGGACCGGACCCGACCCCCCCCCTCCTCCTCCTCCCCGGTATAAAGCTGACCTCTAACTGTTTACTGAAACAAACACAGCCAAACTAACCATATATAACCCGGTCTATACATCATTTATGGTCCTCTCTTTAGTTTCCATCACATTAGTGTTTAACTTCAGGTCCATCTCCTCCATCATCACCAGTCCCGGTCCCAGTCTCGGTCTCTCGGTACCAGCATGGTTCTGTCTCCGGTGAACCAGCTCAAAGTGTTCCAGCTGCGGTTCTCGGACCCCGCCCGGTCCTTCTACAGCAGCGGAGACAAGCTGTCCGGCTCCGTGCAGCTGGAGGCGGCTCTGCCCTGCAGGCTGGCCGGCCTCCGGGTCACCGCCGCCGGCTGCGCCCGCGTGGAGCACCGCGGCGGGAAGAAGAGCAGGAACCGGAGCAAGGAGCAGGAGCAGGAGTACCTGAAGTACGAGGAGGAGCTGCGGCTGGACGAACAGCTCTCTACCGGTACCCAGACACCTTTACTTCTTCTCACTAATGTATACATATATATATGTGTGTGTGTGTGTGTGTGTGTGTGTGTGCGCGCGCGTGCGTGTGTATATACATATAAATATATATACACATAAATGTATATCTATATGTATATGCATATATATATTCAAATTATCTTAAAATCATAAACAATACCTTAGGTAAGTTTAATTTTTGAATAACCTTTTTTGCAACAACAATGAATTACTTTAAATGACTGTTAATTAATTTAAAGAAAATACTGTAAATTAATTTAAAATGACTAAATGACATGTTATAGATTTCTGTATACATAAAGTTATAAAATATATATATAAAAAGTTATAAAATATATATATATATATAGTTATAAATATATATATATATATACATACATACATACATACATACATACATATAATATCTGTCCGCTTGTTAACTCTTTGTGTTTGTCCTCAGACTCTGACGGCTGCTTCCTGCTGGAGCCTGATAAACACTACAGCTTCCAGTTCGGCTTCGAGCTTCCTGCCGCCGGGTGAGACGCTGATCACGGATCAGTTATTGATTATAGGAGTGATCACAGACTCTGGTCAGTTATTGATAATACAGATGTGATCACAGTCATTTATGGTGTCTCCGGTCTGGTTTCAGGCGTCTGGTGTCGTCCTATAAAGGGAAGTTCGGCTCCATTCGTTACTACGTACGGGCGGTGCTGGACAGGCCTTCCCAGGATGCTTTGAAGTGTGAGAGGGAGTTTGAGGTGGAGGAGCCGCTGGACATCAACCGACCCGACCTGCTGGTACCAAAACACACTCACACATTAATATTAATATTAATTTATATATATATAAAATGGTTTCACTGTTCTGTGATGATTAATCAGTTGATAGACCAGAAATAATCTTCAGTAAAGACCTAATTTTGTTAATTTTTCAGTATCAACAGTGATAAAATAATGATAAACATAAACACAAGTTAGAAAAGCACAAAGTCTGATGTAAAAATATATTCATTTATTGATATCAATAATAACTTCACTGGTTCCATCAGAGTTTTATTAACTGGAAGCAAAGTTTTTGACTAAACATCTGAAACTGATATCAGACGACAGGTTTGACGGTCGCTGCTTTGAGAGGAAGTTTGATAATAAAGTGATTAATAAATAAATAATAATCTGTATTATTATTATCTCTCTGCAGCCGGTTTCAGATGATAATTGTGGAAATGTAAAGTGATGAGTTTTGCGTGTCGTCCTCAGGCTCCGGCCGCCGCCTTCAAACAGAAAAAGGTCACCTGTATGTTCATCCCTGACGGCCAGGTGTCCATCAGCGCTCGCATCGACAGGAAGGGGTACTGTGAGGGAGAAGAGATCAACATCAACGCCAAGTTTGAGAACACCTGCTCACGTATCGTCGTGCCGAAGGCCGCCATCATCGCTAAACACTCGTACCATGCCAACGGACAGATCAAGGTGAAGCCCGGCGGCGGGATGACTTCCTGTCCTCAGCGGGACGAAACTCTGATCTCTGATGTCTGATTTATTTCAGGAGTCGCGTCAGAAGCTGTCGGCGGTCCGAGGAAACCACATCATCTCTGGGATGTGCGACATGTGGCAGGGGAAGAGCATCAGAGTCCCCAAACTGAGGCCCACGCTACTCGGCTGTGACATCATCAAGGTGGACTACGCCCTCATGGTGAGTCATCATGATGATGTCACAACAGGTCCGTTCTAGAGTTCATGAGATGAAAAGAGGTGATTTAAAGGGACTATTTGTAACTTTGTACGCGCATAAATGTAGCGGGTCGTCACACATGCGCGCTCGGATATGCGCGTTCGCATGTAGCCACTGTACCCTCCTCCTCTGCCTGCTCGCCTTCACTCAGACAGCACAGCTCAGCTCGCTCCACCTCTAGACGTGAACGCGCGTTCACTACACACTGCAGAAGAGTTAGTTTATCTCTGAGAATATCTAGTGAATGTACAGGGGACGTTTGTGCAGAAATAAATGCTGCAGCTCCTCCAGACCAACAGAGGTTTCCCGTGTCTTGGGAAGTAACGGAGCTCTACAGAGAGTTACGTTGTCTTCTCGTTACCGACCGGGTGCCGGTGTCTCCTCTGCTCTCTCCGGCTGCGGGAGGAGAGAGCAGGGAGACACGCTGCAGAGCCCCGCTGCATCAGCCTGCACTTAGGCAGGAAAAGCCAACACTAGGATCAGATCTAAATCATGTTCATGGAGAGACCTTCGTCTGGTCAGCTAACATTACTGCCAAGCAGCTGAAATATAGAGTGATATTGTGGTTTTAGCTGACTTGTGTCGCCTCACTGTTTTGAGTGATGCTCGTTCAGGTATATTGAGAGCGAGCAAGCGCGAGCCCGACGCTGAATTTCGTTGATTTCACGGCCACAGGTGTCGCTGTTAAGAAGCATTTCTGAAAGTTACAAATAGTCCCTTTAAGAGAGAAGTTGACAAGTAAAATATAAGGACATACTGTCTATACTGAGATACAATATGACATATGATGAGGTAAAATATGATGATATAAATACTGAGATAAGACAAAGATAAAATAAAATATGATAAAAGATGAGAAGAGATATCAGATAACATGAGATGAGATCAAAGATAATTTAAGATGAGACAAATTAACACATTTTAGTTAAGATTTGATAAATATTATAAAATAAGATCCTAAAATTATCATAAGATAAAAGGATAGACTAAATGTTAACATCTTGATATCAGATAAAATTAGATAAATAAAGATGAGATGATATAATTCACACTTTACAATAACCATCATTAATAAATGGTAAATTGATAGTTAATTAAACTTAATTATTAGTTATTTTACTGTTACAATGAAATAATGAATGTTTACTAGGGGTGGAAATCTTAACTGAAAGAATAAGTCTTCTACAGTAATTAGTACAAACAAAAAAATGCAGTTTTGTTATTTTCATATAAATAGGATGAAATTATAAACTAAGGCCATACATTGAAGCATAAGCTCAACCAGAACTATGCTAAAAAACTTAGCTTTTTATTTCCCACTCATTCAACACTGGCTCATTGGTCATAATTCTTACTATAACAGTTAAGGCACTCAAATACTGACATATTGGCAATAAGAAAAATAAATTACAAAAATAAAATCCCAAATGTCTGTAATGTAAATGTAATGTTCAATCTTAAGGCTGTTGGTAAATCCTCAACTGCTGCTTATGCTAGTTTATACAGGGCAGGCACAACAGACTAACATTCACACGTGAAGGCTCATGCACTTTGAACATCTGCTTTAATTCTGTATTGTTTACGATGGAGTGTGGTCGTATATGCAGCGATAAACACTCTTACAGCATCAGATATTACTTTGATCACGATGTGAATCTGCAGTGGGAGGCTGTCTGAACGCTGTGTGAGGGAACGGACTCTCAGTCCAGTCTGCTTTTGTTTCGCTCCACTAATCGACACATTCGGGTGATGCCATCGCAATTAAATGTTTCAAGTGTCCACATATAAACCCGACTTCAGTTGAACAGTGTTGGCGTACAGTGTGACACAAATCGTTGTCAGTTTAGCTTGACTATCATGAGCTACTGGGCGATACAGCGCTGCTAACATTCCTGGTGCACTGCCAAGACTTTCCAGGTAAAACTCACGCTCCGGAGTTTCTGTTCCGCGTGTGCGAGACATAAACAGCTGTTTGGGTAACGGTGAACCGAAAGGATGTCGCCGACCGAACTGAGCGGTTCGGGTCAAATACATGAACCGTTCCAATATTAACAAAAAATTAGTTGAGATTAGATATTAATCTTCACGTCTACTCTGCAGAACCAGATGATATAATATAAGAAAGATGAGATAAATAAATAAAATAAAATTAATATGAGATATTAGACATTAACCTTCAGCTCTTCTCAGCAGATGAGATAATACAAATATGAATAAATCTGAGATAAACTGAGATGTTGGACATTAACCGTCCCTCCTCCCTCCAGATCTACCTGCACATCCCCGGCAGTGAGAAGCTGATCCTGGAGCTGCCGCTGGTCATCGGTACGATCCCGCTCAGCGGCGTCGGTAGCAGGACCAGCAGCATGAGTAGCCAGGCCGGATCCCTGAGCAGCTGGTCCTCCTTCCCCTCGGCCCCCCCCAGCTACAGTAACATCCACAGAGACCTGGCGGTGGACGGCCCCAGGACCCCCCTGCTGCAGGACTACGACGAAGAGGAGGACGAGGGGGGGCTCTTCATGACGGCACCTGAACGGTGCAACCCTCCCCCTCCCCCCGCGTACAGCGAGGTGAGACCAGCAGACACAGTACAGCCCAGTCTGGTCCGGTTGGTTCCATCTGTCAGCGGCTTCTACTGGTTTACACCTGAGCTGAGATGAGATTAAACAACATGACATGAGATATGACATTTGACAAGAATGTTGTAAGTAAGATACAATAACGGTGTAGTTTAAGGCGTAGCGTACGGAGTAGTTTAAGACGTAGTTTAAGACGTAGTGTAACAAGTAGTGTACGGTGTAGTTTAAGACGTAGTTTGAAACATAGTGTAACAAGTAGAGTACGGTGTAGTTTGAGAAGTAGCGTACGGTGTAGTTTAAGACGTAGTGTAAGAAGTAGCGTACGTCATCGTTTAAGAAGAAGTGTACGGTGTAGTTCAAGACGTAGTCTAAGAAGTAGTCTACGGTGTGGTGTAAGACATAGCGTACGATGTAGTTTAAGAAGTAGTGTACCGTGTAATTTAAATAGTAGTGTACGATATAGTTTATAGTTGAGACGTAGTGTAAAGCAGTTTTTATAATTTTACGTTTGTTTTCTTCAGGTCGATCAGGACGCTGTTAACCCTCATCAGGTGGTTCAGGTCTTCTGAGGACTTCCTGTTCAACCACCGGTCCCTCCAACCGCCTTGTCAGTCACTTTTCAGGGCTGCAACGCTCCCTGAATAAGATGACTCTGCAGTTTCCTGCAAGTGACTCAGCATGTTTTGAGACTTTATTCTGTGGGTAAAACAGAGTAATTGTTTTGATGTGAAAAGTGTTTCTAATATTTGTTACTCAGCTGATTAGTTGTTTTTCTACTATACTGACAGGAAGTTACAGTTGAATGGTTGTTTTTCTACTATACTGACAGGAAGTTACAGTTGTATAAATGATGTAAATAAGAGCAGATGTTTATTTTTTTACTCAAACAATAAATCATTTCAACATTAAATCTGTGTCGGTGTGTTTCACTGTGTGATTACAGAACAAACTAGAAAAAAAGTCACCCGTTCAGTAATTTAACTTTAATATCTTACGTAGATATTATCAGACATTTCTTTTGGTCTTCAGAAGGCAGGTTGTTCTGTAAACTTGTTTTTAAAGTTCAGGAAAGTCCTGAAGGAATTGCTGACAGTAAATGCAGAGAGTCTGTAATTTGACTCTGTTGTTTACACCAACTGCAGCTGTTCGAATCAGAGACTCTTCATTCTAAACTCTGATAGCAAATTATAGGACGGACTGGGACTGGGCCTGGGCCTGGGACGGGGTCTGGGACGGGGTCTGGGACTGGGCCTGGGACTAGGACTGGAACTGGGACTGGGACTGGGACGGGGCCTGGGCCTGGAGCAGCTTCATTAGTTCCTTCTTTCTCAGCCGGTACCTCCTCAGATGAAGCTGTATACCTCCAGGTCAAAGGTCAAAGGTCACACATCGCTGGAGGCTTAAAGTGCAAAAATATAAAGTGTCTGGAGCATCACATGAAAGCTCGTCCCAGTTCCTCCACTGCTGTTGAGTCTAAGGACAACCAGGACGCCACAGCCCAACGGAGGATTCTGGCTGAAAAGAAGGGGAGATGCAAAGTACCAGGATGTCCACCTCTACTTCACATCCACCAGCAACTGCTAATAAATCAATAAATCAATCAATATGTCATTAAATTAATTCAAAATAATATTAAAAATAAATGTAGCCATTAATTAATTGATAAAATGTGACATAAATTGATATTCCTGTTTTAAGTGGATTCTTTATTTATTTATATATTTATTTTTATTATTTCTTAAATTTATTTATTTTTGCATTTATTTATTTATGCATTTAGTTTTTATTTATTTTATATTTATTTTTAAATGTGTGAATTTATTTATGTATTTCTGCATTTTATTTATTTAGTTAAATATAAATATGGAGTATGAATAAGCAAATTAAAACAGAAATATCAATTTAAGTCATATTCTATCAATTAATTAATGGCTACATTTATTTTCAATATTATTTTTGCTACATTTAATGACATTTATTTATTGAGTAATTTATTTAATTATTAATTTATTTTTGTTATTAAACTCTGCAGCTGAATATTATTAACCAGATAATTGACCAAAGTCCAGTCATATTTTATACTGAAATATATGTAATATGTCACTATGTATTATGTTTATATTGATCGATTTATTGAGAACTTTTGTAAATGTTTGACGTTAAAACATATATTAATAAAATAACGTAATGAACACGTCTTTAACTCTTCATGTAGCTGCAGTTTATTTTACAACAAACAAACAGAAACTTTTTTACCAATTAAACAGATAAAACTTCGATAGAAAATCTTAAAAAACGTTTCAACAAACTCAGTTTCTACAGAAATATTTAAAACTTCGGACGGATAAATCCTGAAGAATCGCCTCCATCGTCTCATTCACTCTCATTCATTCATTCATTCATTCACTCGTTCATTCATTCATTCACTCACTCACTCACTCGTTTATTCATTCACTCACTCACTCGTTCATTCATTCACTCATTCATTCCCTCACTCACTTGTTCATTCATTCACTCACTCATTCATTCACTCACTCAATCACTCGTTTATTCACTCACTCACTCACTCGTTCATTCATTCATTCACTCACTCACTCACTCATTCATTCATTCATTCACTCATTCATTCTTTCATTCATTCACTCACTCACTCGTTTATTCATTCATTCACTCACTCACTCACTCACTCACTCACTCACTCGTTCATTCATTCACTGGTTTATAAAAACTGTTGCTGGACGTTTTGTTTCTTTCCGCTGTAAAAAGTGATAAAATGAGTGTTTCAGTAAATAGCCTCGTCCATATTCTCGTCACTCTCTCCTCCGAACTCCTCTCCGTTATCAAAGTAGGACATGACGTAATCCGTCTCCTGCAGACAGGAAACAGGGAACCATTAATCCCACACACACTTAGATTACATATGAATAAACTCTCTTATTACATATTAATAACCTCTGGTTAAGGTGGACGTACAAATTGATTCAGACTTGTTAAGGTGGACGTATGAGTTGATTCAGACTTGTTAAGGTGGACGTACGAATTGATTCAGACTTGTTAAGGCGGACGTACGAGTTGATTCAGACTTGTTAAGGTGGACGTACGAGTTGATTCAGACTTGTTAAGGTGGACATCTGATTTGACTCAGACTTGTTAAGGCAAACGTACGAGTTGATTCAGACTATTAAGGTGGACATCTGATTTGACTCAGACCTGTTAAGGTGGGCATCTGAGTTGATTCAGACTTGTTAAGGCGGACGTACAAGTTGATTCAGACTACTAAGGTGGAAGTATGAGTTGATTCAGACTTGTTAAGGTGGACGTACGAGTTGATTCAGACTTGTTAAGGCGGACGTACGAGTTGACTCAAACTTGTTAAGGTGGACATCTGATTTGACTCAGACTTGTTAAGGCAAACGTACGAGTTGATTCAGACTATTAAGGTGGACATCTGATTTGACTCAGACTTGTTAAGGCAAACGTACGAGTTGATTCAGACTATTAAGGTGGACATCTGATTTGACTCAGACCTGTTAAGGTGGGCATCTGAGTTGATTCAGACTTGTTAAGGCGGACGTACAAGTTGATTCAGACTATTAAGGTGGAAGTATGAGTTGATTCAGACTTGTTAAGGAGGACGTACAAGTTGATTCAGACTCGTTAAGGCGGACGTACGAGTTGATTCAGACTTGTTAAGGTGGACGTACGAGTTGATTCAGACTTGTTAAGGTGGACATCTGATTCAGACTTGTTAAGGCAAACGTACGAGTTGATTCAGACTATTAAGGTGGACATCTGATTTGACTCAGACCTGTTAAGGTGGGCATCTGAGTTGATTCAGACTTGTTAAGGCGGACGTACAAGTTGATTCAGACTATTAAGGTGGACATCTGATTTGATTCAGACTTGTTAAGGCGGACGTACAAGTTGATTCAGACTTGTTAAGGTGGACATCTGATTTGACTCAGACTTGTTAAGGCAGACGTACGAGTTGATTCAGACTTGTTAAGGCGGACGTACGAGTTGACTCAAACTTGTTAAGGTGGACATCTGAGTTGATTCAGACTTGTTAAGGCGGCCGTACGAGTTGATTCAGACTTGTTGATTCATAATAAAAATGTCTCACCTCCTCGAACTCTTCCTCGTCGTACTCCTCCTCTCCCTCGGCCTCCTCTTCCTCCTGTTTCTTCTTCTTCTCCTCTCCCTCCTCTTCCTCCTCCGAGCTCTGCTGCTCCTCCTTCTTCTGCAGAGTCTGACAGGAAACAGTTTAAGGTGGAAATGTTTGTTTAAGGTGAAAATATATGACTTGATCCAAAGTTTTTTCACCTTTAACTGAGAGATTAAAAGATCATTAGACTGATTGACTGATTGACTGATTGATTGATTGAAGGAGGGGGGTCAGCAGGTGTCGGTGTGTCTCACCTCCAGTTTGAGCAGTACTTCCTCTTTCTCTTTCACCTTTTTCTTCTTCTGCCCCGACTGAAGTTTGTCAGAGCGACTGACTGCTGCTGAGACACCTGACAGACACAGAGCAGGACATCAATACAGAGTACTGCAAGTACTCATGTGTACTCAGAGTACTGAGTGTACTGTGTGTACTTAGAGTACCGAGTGTACTGTGTGTACTTAGAGTACCGAGTGTACTGTGTGTACTCAGAGTACTGAGTGTACTGTGTGTACTTAGAGTACCGAGTGTACTGTGTGTACTCAGAGTACTGAGTGTACTGTGTGTACTTAGAGTACCGAGTGTACTGTGTGTACTTAGAGTACCGAGTGTACTGTGTGTACTCAGAGTACTGAGTGTACTGTGTGTACTTTGAGTACCGAGTGTACTGTGTGTACTTAGAGTACCGAGTGTACTGTGTGTACTCAGAGTACTGAGTGTACTGTGTGTACTTTGAGTACTGAGTGTACTGTGTGTACTCAGAGTACTGCATGTACTCACCTTCTCTGGCAGGCTTCTTTACTCTGAGTTCTTTTGGAAATCTTTTCCAGTCTGAAACAACAACAAAGTTTCTCAGGATATAAAGTATATTTTATCAAATATATATACATATATATATACTGTATATATAAGTTATTGATAAGAGAGACAGAGATTCTGATTATTGATAAGAGGGTCTGACCTGGAGTCCATTCCGTCAGTCCGTCCGTCTGCTCGCTACTGTGATATTTATCAGAGTATCTCTCCACATCTGGACAGGAAACACACAGGCAGAAGACCTTCACAATAAAACCAACAGTTGGTTTGATCAGCTGATCCAGGGCCTGCTCTGTGTGTGTGTGTGTGGGGGTGGGGGGGGGGGGGGGGGGGGTTGGGTGACCTCTGACCTCTGTGTGCAGCAGCTGGTTGGATGAAGCAGGGTAAACTCTTCATGGCTCCTCTGAACTCCTGTTTGAGAGCTAACAGATACTCCGCCTCCTCTCCACCCGTCAGTGGGAGGGGCTTCTGCTCCATCACCTGGACACACACACACACAGAGTCAACTACAAGTCCCAGAGTGCAATGCTGTCAGTGTGTGTGTGTGTGTCTCAGTGTGTGTCTCAGTGTGTGTGTCTCACAGGATATAGAGGTGTAGGTTGTTGGATGGATGGAGGTAAACTGTCTCCTCTGTTGATGCCGACCGCCTCCACGCTGAAACTCATCATCCTCCGACCCCGCCCACTACCTCGACCCGCCATCACCACACTGGACCAGACCGGACCGGACCAGACCACACTAGACCAGACCAGACTGGACCAGACCGGACCGGGCTGGACCAGGTCTCGTCAGACTGGGTCAAGTGGATCAGCAGCTGTTTGGAGGTGAATCTGGATCCTGACGGAACAAACGGAGAACAGAATAAAATGACTTGAAACCTGACCTCACTCTATAAAATGACCTGTGGTGACCTCCAGGATAATCACAGCCTCATGAAACGTTACAGCCAGAAGCTAGAGACCTAGAGCATTCAGAGGATGGATGGCTTTCCTAGCTAGATTGACAATAAGGGGTTTCTGAGCAGTTTACACAACACAAGTGCTCGCCATCCAATCGCCAAAACATGCAATTCTTGCAGAAATCTCCAAATGTCAAAAGTTTTGAAACCAAATCACAGCATGGCTTTTTCTATGGTGTTCCTCAAGGTCTTCGTGTCTTAATGTGGTATTTTGGAGGGATATAGATCATTTTTATCAAGTGGTAAAAAAGGGTTAAATTTAGCACCAAATCTGTGTAACAAATGGTATCAACCCAAAAAATTGCTGCAACAATTTATGAGACATAATAGAGCATGAGGATGCCCATCATATACTTCTATTATAATGTTCTATTAATATACCTGGGCAGCCCACCCCAGTAAAGTCTCTGTGTGGGAAACACTGATCAGACTGACACTGGTGGGACATAACGTTACCAACTAACTTCAACCTTAACTATAACTGACAGCTCAAACCAGTTTTTCCAAACAATTTGCGGCTTTTTAGAAGGAAAAAGGAAGAAGACATTTTTCAACAAAAAGTCAGGAAAAAGTAAAATTTAAAAATAAATCCGAAAAATTTAAAATAATAGTAATAAAAAAAGTTTAAAACAGTCTGAAAATAATAGTTCGAAAAATGTCACAAAAAAAGCTAAAAAAAAAAAAAAAAAGCTAAAAATGTTAAAAAGGTAAAAAATTAAATAAATAAAAAAGTCAGAAAACTATCAAAAAGAATAAAATACATAATCCGAAAAATGTCCAAAAAAATCAGATACATATCTGTCTGTTCAACTGACTGCGGGTGATGGAGCTGATCATGTGACCTGTATATGACATACATACTTGTCACTGTAAATATAAATATAAATCCCTCTCAGAGTACATACAGTATACAAACATCTCCACATGTACATACTGTACATAATAATCATCCAGTGCATGTACTGTATATCCGTCCAGTATTCCTTTCTTTGCACTGTTTGTATTGTTTACAACTCCTGAACCCTTGACTTGTATATAGACATCTTATTTGTATTATTGTATTCTTTTTATTCTGTTATTTCTATTATGTGTGAATACATTGAACGAGCTGTATAAAAACAAGAGTCAAATTCCCTGTCGGTTTATTTACTTTATTACTGCAGGAATAAACCTGATTCTGGTTCTGGTTAATAATTAATAATAAACTGGTGACCAGCTGGCGACCCCCGTCTGTCTGGTAACCAGGTAACAGTATCTGGTAACCAGGTAACAGTATCTGGTAACCAGGTAACAGTGTCTGGTCCCAGTTATCTGGACTGGTCGGAGGTTTCTGTAGAGCCAGCTAACGCAGAGAAAGTCTGGAAACCAACCTGCAGTCTTTACGTTTGGGTAGTTAAACCTTCTTCTTCCTTAAACAGCGGATCATCCTGTAGACGATTCAACATCTTTGTTTACATCCAGCGCACCGCCATCAACTTCTTCCTCCTCTTCTTCTCCTCTTCCTTCTTCTTCTTCTTCTTCTTCTTCTTCTGCTGCTGCTGGCTCAAAGCTGCTCCGTCTTCTTCTGTTGTGTTTCGTTCGGGCTCCTCACCGCCTCCTGCTGTCCGGAGTTAGTTACAGGGGGTGGACAAAATAACCAGAACACTCCAGCAGCCTCCAATTTATATTATGTGGAATAAAATAAAATAAAATAATATGAAATTAAATTAAAAACATTTTTTTAAATAAATAAAATTAAATAAAATTAAATTAAATTAAAAAAAATAATTAAATAAATATAATAATACATAATATAATATTAAATAATGTTATATATTAATATATGGAAGCATAATCTGATTTGGTCTACTGTAGTATAACATGATATCATATATTATATTATATATTTTATATAATAATATATAGTAGTATAATGTAATGTAGCCTACTGTAGTATAACATAATATAATATAATATAATGTAATATAATATAATATATATAATATAATATAATATAATATAATATAATATAATATGATATAATATAATATAATATAATATAATAAAATATAATATAATATAATAATATATAATATAATATAACCTTATAATAATATAATATATGATATATAATATAATAATATATAGTAGCATAATGTGATGTGAAGCTTCCTGTTTACTGTTCCTGTTTATATTTGTGGAAAATATTCAATTTTCATCCTTTATTTCTTTAAATCCTTCCTTCCTCCTCTCTTTCCTTCCTTGCTTCCTTTATTTCTTTGAATCCTTCCTTCCTCTCTTTCTTTCCTTCCTTGCTTCCTTTATTTCTTTAAATCATTCCTTCCTTCATTCTTCTCTGTCTTTCCTTGCTTCCTTTCTGTCCTCTATGTTTCCATCATCTGTTCTTCTTCTTCTCTGATCATTATAATCCAGAAGCTCCTCATCCGTGACCCCCCCCCTTCACCTGACCTCAGGGTCAATGCCCCACCCTCTCTGACCCCCCTCCCAGAGGCCCCACCCCCGCTGTCCGTCCCTGTGGGGTCAGTTTGAATCAGGTCTTCAGGACTTCAGCATCAGATCCTCGTCAGTCCTCCAGGATCTAATATTCTACATTTATACTATATATACAATATACTCTACAGAGAGCTGGACGAGGACTAAACACAAGAAGAAGAAGAAGAGATTTTATTTAGATGTTGGTGTCGCAGCAGCTGATGTTTCTGTTTCTGATGATTTGGATTTAAACTGAACAAACATGAAGACGAAGATGCTGCTGCTGATGCTGCTGCTGGGACTCTGCTGCTGCTGCTGCTCAGGTCTGATACACTTTTATTCTCTGTATCCATAAAAATATATATACATCCATTATGTTTTTTTTATTTATTTATTTATTTATTTATAGGGAATAAACAGAAACGAGCAGGAAATTGAGATTACAGAATATTTCAGATCTGTGCAGGTTTGAATGAAGCATCAGCTCTGTGTGTAAAGTTACACATTATAATAACAATAATAATAATAATAATAATAGTAATAATAATAATATGTTGGTTATTGTTTGACAAAAAAAAGACAAAAGACAAAAACATACAAACTAGATTTATTATATTTATGTGTCAGAGTTTCTCATCTGTGTTCCCTGCAGACAAATGTTGCACTAATATAATATATCATAGGCATATATATTTGATATATATATATATATAAATCATATATAATGATACGTTATATATGTTATATCTGTATATATTATATAAGGAAGAACAGGAGAACATTAATGTCAGTAAAAACATCATTATATGATATATTTACAATGAATTTGATTATTACTGTTAATAAATAATATGACCTTTTGGTAATATTCTGATGTATGTTTGAATGTTTTTCTTTCTCTGTGGTTGTTTATTTGTTGTAATCTGGATGTTTTATGAGTTTTCGTTGTGAGAACAGACGTCACTCTGAATATTCATCAGATCAGCCTCATTTTCATACAGACGCTCGCTGTGTGTGTGTGTGTGTGTGTGTGTGTGTGTGTGTGTGTGTGTTTTGCTCTTGAACTTGAGAAGCCACTTCACAGTGTTTGTGTGTCCTCTAACGTGTCAATCTCTCGTATCCTTGTGAGGACTTTCAGAGTTTTAATTAAATAATGTATTATTATTATTATTATTATTATTATTATTAATAATAATAATAATAATAATAAAGTGTTTCACATGAAAGAATCGAAATATTTACAGTTAAGTTGAATTAAAATGAAGTGTGTTAACCCTTTAAGTTTCAGTCTGTGAGTCCTCACAAGTATAGAGAAGCTTCACTTCCTTCAAGTCCCTATTTAACAAACTGAACTTTGACAGTCTGGATGCTAGCAGTGAGCTAATCTGTTAGCAGCAACATTACCCAGAGTTCCCTGCTGTTTGTTCTTCTCTGAAACAAGAGAAACACGATTTATTGAATCAAGTTTGTTCCTGATTCTCCGGCAGACGTCTTCTTCTGTGGTTTTCAACATGTTGTCAGATGAACTCCCTACCGTCATCGATCAAGTTAATATAAACTGTAATTTATTATTATTAGTGATAAATAATCAGCTGAATGTGTGAAGATGTCTCCAGGACGACACTAGATCCTGGTCTGGTTTGTGTGTCGTTAATATGAATTTATTATTATTATTAGTGATTAATAATCAGCTGCTGTTTTAACAGGAAGTGACATAGCAGCTTCTTAATTGGCTCTAATTAGACAATTAACACCAGCAGAGAGACATCTGTCCTGCTGTGTGTGTGTGTGTGTGTGTGTGTGTGTGTGGGGGGGGGGGGGGGGGGGGGTTCTCATGTCTGAGCCTTCATCATCATCGTCATCGTCATGTGTGTGTTTGTGTGTGTGTGTGCGACTTCATCAGAAACACACAATGATTGTGATGAACGAGGTTCTTGTTCTGCGTATATGTGGGGGGGATGAAGTTCATGGTCAGATTGAGGCGTGTGACAATACGCCACAGAGAGGGTGGGGGGGTTGGTGGCGGTGGAGGGGCGGAGCTTCAGACCTGAACGGAGACTCTCATGACCTGCAGGGCTGAGGTCACCGTCTGCAGGGCTGACGGGGATTTTAGGGGATTTGGAGGTCAGGTTAGGTTGGGGGGGTGGACTGTCTGCTCCAGTGTTTTAAACGACCCCCCCCTCCCTGTATAATGAGGACCCAGATGGGAGGCGGCTGCATTTAATCCTGAACGTGCAGTCGGAGACACGACAGAGT
This sequence comes from Sebastes fasciatus, assembly GCF_043250625.1. Classification (NCBI taxonomy): domain Eukaryota; kingdom Metazoa; phylum Chordata; class Actinopteri; order Perciformes; family Sebastidae; genus Sebastes; species Sebastes fasciatus. The sequence goes on along the minus strand of NC_133806.1, from coordinate 25,168,402 downwards.
TAAGTTCACACACAATGATTCATCATCAGCTGATCGCATGGAGGCGTGATGTCATCACGTCTGTCTGTCCTATAGAGACACAAAAAGTCCCCAGAAGTAGTGAAATCTGCAGGAGACATTTAAGGGTGTTTTCACATCTGGTCCTTTTTAAATAACCAAACTCAGGACCAACAGAAAAGGGATTCAGTTCTGTTTCTGGTCCACTTCAGCTCTGATGGGACCTCAGTCCTCTTTCTGTTCACACTATAGTTTCTCTGGAGCTCAGACCCACAGAGTCCTGATGAAATAAATTCATTAATAAACATTTGGGTGGTGTATATGGAAAATGCAGCGCTTTCATCAAGTTGCTGCCACCGGTGTTTTACGGTGTTTTAGGATGTTCTGCTTGTGCAATCATTGCAGTTATTAATATGTTTTCATCAAATATTACAATCATAACGAGCATTTGGGAGCAGGACTGATACAGACAGAACGTTTTCTCTGTCCTTAAGCGGTGGTCGTAAAGTTTACACGCATAGTGTCTCCTTCAAATAACTGTTTTTATTCAAGTTTCTGGCCAAACACATTTTCTTTTGTCCCCTGGATGACTTAGTCCTGATTAGTCTTGATCCTCGACGGTACATACGGTAGTAGCAGTACTGTAGAAAAACGAGCAATGTCACGTCGTCAGAATTTTTGCATCGACTTGGTACCGAAGTATCGGTTCTGGTGACATAGGGATCTGAGTTCTTTAGGGCTGAAAGGGACCAAGTGTGAAAACACCCAGAGATCAGAGAGGATATCAGCCTCAGATCACATTTAGCTCTACTGACACTCTGGGTGTTTTCACACTTGGTTCCTTTCAGTCCAGTCTGTTGGTCCACTTTTTGGGAGTTTGGTTCATTTAAAAAGGACTACATGTGAAAACACCCTCAGTTCAGGGTGACATTTAGATTTAGTGGTGTCACAGAAACACGTTTCATGACTGCATTTAGGAAAATAATCCGATCTGTTCTCAGGACAGGAGGCGTCCTAACGTAGTGAGTTAGGATGGGGCAGACGTCCTAAACTCAAAGTAACGTTGAAAATGGAGAACAACATGAACACTGAAATATAATGATTGAAGTTGATAGAGTGAGGCAGAGGGACCGTGACCCAGCGCTGTCCGCTGTTGGGCTCATTTTCTGTAGCATGGTGGAATTAGCGAGGTAGCTAGCTAACTAGCCAGTCGCTAAATGAGTAAAACATATAATGTAGTACTGTACTACTAATCTACCCAGTAGTACACAAAGTATCTTAAAGTGGCTCCACATTGACGAACTACAACATTAAAATGCTCTTAGTACCAGAAATCTAGAGGGAATTTAATAGAAGATATTCTATAAATAACACTCTGTCATAATGAGTACTTTTACTTCTGATACGTTTAGTACATTTTGCTGATGTATTTTTTACACCACGGTATTTCTATTTTTACTAAAGTAAAATTTTGAATTCAGGTCTTGTAACTTGTAATGGAGTATTTTTACGACATGGTATTTTGGATCTGAGTACTTCTTTTAAAGCCAAAACATGAAGTCTTGTTCCAGTAATCTAGAGGGACATTATATTTAATATAAGATATTCTATAAATAACCGTTGGAAGGAGCCATTCTGCATAATGAGTACTTTTACTTCTGATACTTTTAGTACATTTTGCTGATAATACTTCTGTACTTTTACTTAAGTAACATCTTGAATTACGGACTTGTACTGGAGTATTTTTAGACCATGGTATTTCTACTTTTACTTAAGTAAAGGATGTGAGTACTTCTTCCTCTTCTGCTTCTGGGCTAAAACATTTCGTCTTGTTCTGTAAGAGGTGTCGTCACGGTCAGGTCGACTCGCTGGTTCTGGTTTGGTTCTGAGAAGCAGCTCCAGTTAGAAGCAGCCGGCCCAGTTGTGGCCCAGTGAGTTATTCTGGTTCTTCAGGACGGTGTTCAGTTGAGACAGAAAAGACAAACTGCTGATTGGAGCTTTGTGACGAAGAAGTTTCCGAAAGTGGAAAATCAGTCGGTGTGTAGAACTCTCTTTGTCCCTCTAGAGACGAACAATAAAGTTGAACTTGGACTTGACAACGAGCCGAGATGAACCAGGACAGAAAAAACTGCTGATTGGAGCTTTGTGACGATTCATTTTCAGATGAAATAATAACGTTTATTTGACAATTTATTCAGCAGAAGAAGTTTCAGTTATCTGAAAAACCAGACAAACAATAAAGTTGAACTTGAACTTGACGCTGAGTCGAGATGTACCAGGTCAGAAAAGACTGCAAATATAAAAACTTTATTAAAACATAAAAACTGTAATAAAAGTGTGAATGAAGTGTTTGAGGAGTGAAGCTGAAGCTGAGCAGCTGCAGGACGAAGAGGACTCGGAGTGTTTGTGGTGTTTTTAGGGATTTGAGGGATTGTGGGGAGTTTGGGGGGGGTCTGTTGTGTCTGGATTCACACTTTTGTTGTCGTTATTGTCGTCATTCATACTATAGAAGATGTGTGGGGGGGTCCAGAGGGTCCAGACGTCACGGTGGGTCCTGCTGCCGTCCGTCGTCTCGTTTCTCCTCCCACAGCTTCATCTGAAAGACCAGCTGGGACCAGAACAAGATGGAGGACGGGTGGGGGGGGGGTTGGGCGGTGACATCGTCGATTAGATGGGGGGAGGAGGAGAGGGGGGGGGCCTGGGAAAGTCACCTCGCCCAAGTTCAAGTTGAAAAGAGATGAAGAGGAGGAGGAGGAGCGATGCGTTCATTGACCCACCAGATGTCAGTTCAACAGTTAATAATGAAATCAATTCATCTTTAAATGTTTGTGAAATATTTTTTATTATTTAACTGAGAAAATATTATTAAACATTTGAAAAGTTTTCAGCTTCAGGTTGAGTAAGAAAACGGTCCAGTCCTGATTCTGGTCCTGACTCCTCCGTTCACGTGTAGGAGAAACGTTGATCAGAAGTTCTATAGAAAACAATAATCTGGACGGATTGACCAGATTGATCAGATTGATCAGATCTCTAGTTTATCATCTAGAACAGAAGTTTAAAACTACGCTGAAGCAACAACAACATAGATTGATCATGAAAGTGCTCATGGGAAATATAGTTTCATGAGTCTGAAGGGTTAATAGAGAAACAGGAAATATGAAAATAAGGGCTCATTTAAAGGGACTGTTTGTAACTTCTTACACGTATAAATCAATCCGGGTCGGTGTCCCATGCGCGCTCGCCTGTGGCTACGCTGTTCAGACTCAGACTCCAACACAAACTACACGGAAGCACCAAAACCGCAAAGTTCTGTTTAGTGAAGCCCGTCTGTTAAATAGTGTTGGCCGCGGTCGCAGGCTGTTGGTCTCTCATGATGCTCTTTAACCAATTCAGCTCCGACTTATTGATCCAGTACGTATTTATAACAGATCAAACTTCTCTGTAGTACAAGTACACAAGTATCAGTAGTAACATGAACTCAGTGAAGTATTGATAGTACAAGTACACAAGTATCAGCAGTAACATTAACAAAACAGGGTTTGTGATCCCTTGGTATTGACTGCAGGTGCCTGTGGGTGTGTAAACCCTTAGTACTGTCTGCAGGTGTTTGTGGGTGTATAGACCCTCGGTATTGACTGCAGGTGTCTGATCTTGAACGTTGGTTACGTTCTCTGTCTTGTGACATTATTCATATTTTCTGTTTCAAACAGTTAATTAATAATACATTGTGTTATTGATCATCAACAGCTTCATCATCATTATCATTATCATCACCACCACCTTCATCATCATTATCATCCTCCTCTGACTGTCAGTGAGTATTTCATGTTTCTTATTTCTGTTGATTTAATGAAGTTAATCAGAAACTGTAGTAAAACATACACAACATGTGTTGGTATTAATCAGGAAATTAATGAAGGTGTCATTTATTTCTGTGTGTTAAACAGCTGATATTAATATCACAGTTGATTGATTAATTTCTCAATACATTTATTTATTTATTTATAAACAGAAACACCTGATCTCGCCTCAGTGACTCACCTGTCTGTCAGACTCTGACTAATAAAGTTTCATGGAATTGAATTCAATCACCAACATGTGACAGGTAACTGACTGTGAGGTCACTGTGATGTCACTGATGAATTTCTCTCACCTCCTCTCAGGTGTGGCAGCCTCAGAGCTGGCCTTCCTCAAAGAGCCCAGTGATGTCATCGCGGCGAGGGACCGCCCACTGATGCTGGACTGTCAGGTGGAGGGTGAGGGGCCAATCTCCATCACCTGGAGACGGAACGGTGTCCCTGTGGCGACTGGCGTCAAGGCGACGTTGCTCGGTAACGGCACTCTGCTCATCAGAAACTTCTCTAAGAGACGAGGGAGCAACGAGACGGACGCCGGCGAGTACGACTGTGCCGCTCAGAACCGCTACGGCATGTTGATCAGCCGCAAGGCCCGGGTACAGCTCGCATGTGAGTAATATGACCTCTACGGACCGGAACATACTAAGAACATATAAAACACATACAGCAGGTATTCATGTCTGTCTGTCCCCCCCCCAGACCTCCCTAAGTTCCTGTCTCACCCAGAGTCCGTGGCGGTGGACGAAGGGGGCGTGGCCAGACTTACCTGTCAGGTAAATGGAATCCCAGAGGCCAGCATCACCTGGCAGAGAGACCAAAGCCCACTGAGCACCGAGGACCCCAGGTATGTATTCAAAATATACTCAAGGTATAATTAACATGTATTTTATGTATATATTTAACATGTATTTGTGTTCAGGTACACTTTGCTGCCAAACGGCGTGCTGCAGATCACCAGCGTTCGGCGAACGGACAGCGGTTTGTTTCGCTGCGTCGCCTCCAACATCGCCAACACTCGATACAGCCAGGAGGCCCAGCTGTCTGTCACCGGTAAGACAAAACTGAGGGCAAAGAAAGACAATTTCAAAGACCAAAATGAGGGCACCAAACCCCACAGACAACATCTTCTACCTGTGTGTGTCTCTCTCTCTCTCTCTGTGTTGCTGATGGTGTTTTCTGTTTCCGGTCCAGTTGCAGGATCCAGGATCTACCGGGAACCCGTCATCCTGTCCGGTCCTCAGAATCTCACCATCAACGTCCACCAGACCGCCATCTTGGAATGCATCGCCACAGGAAACCCCCGCCCCATCGTGTCCTGGAGTCGCCTCGGTAACCAAAACACCAAAACACCAAAACACCAAAACACCAGACTTCCTTCAAATAAAGCTTTGATTTTCAGTTATGGATCAGTTATTGATTATAGTGGTAACCATGGTAACGTGATGCCCTGTGTGTGTGTGTGTGTTAGATGGGCGGTCCATTGGCGTGGAGGGGATCCAGGTGTTAGGAACAGGTAACCTGATGATCTCTGACGCCACGCTGCAACATTCAGGAGTTTATGTTTGTTCAGCAAACAGACCAGGAAGTAGATCCAGAAGAACCGCGCTGGGACGCCTCGTAGTACAAGGTACTTCATAATACTTCATAATACTGTGTCTCTGTCACTCTGTACTAGATATATATGTATACATATACACACACAGCTGTCCTCATTACTATAGAAAGTACTACAGCATTAACTTGTTGACTCATCTTCACAAACAACAAACAAACAGTTAAGAGTTCAGTTTTGTTTCCTCATTAAAAATAAATCACCTTTAACTTATTTCTATCATAAATATGATGTCACCAGCTTCACTTGAATCCTGATTCTTTATCTTTATCTTTATCCTGAATCTGAATCCAGCGTGTAAAGCTGCCGATTCTTATAGTATAAATATATATATATAATATAAATATAGATATATATTATAGATACAGTATATAGTATAATATAGATATATATTATAGATATATAGTATGAATATAGATATAGATTATGGATATATAGTATAAATATAGATATATATTATAGATACCGTATATAGTATGAATATAGATATATTATAGATATATAGCATAAATATATATATATATTATAGATACAGTATATAGTATAATATAGATCTATATTATAGATATATAGTATAATATAGATCTATATTATAGATATATAGTATAATATAGATATATATTATAGATATATAGCATAAATATATATATATTATAGATACAGTATATAGTATAATATAGATATATATTATAGATATATAGTATGAATATAGATATATTATAAATATATAGTATAAATATAGAGATATATTATAGATACCGTATACAGTACGAATATAGATATATTATAGATATATAGTATAAATATAGAGATATATTCTAGATATATAGTATGAATATAGATATGATCATCACATGACGATCAGCTGATCAGTCAACGGGCTCTTATTGTGGAAACACTTCCTGTTCAATAGCAGCTGACTGGTGAACTTGAACTCATTGTGTCAAGTGTGTAAACACGTGAAGTGTGTGTGTGTGTGTGTCTGTGTGTGTCTTTGTGTCTGAAACATCACATTCAGTTCAGTTTGCTGCTCTTCACCCCCCCAACCTCCGACCCCTGACCCCTGACCTCTGACCCCCTGAGTGAACCAGATCTGTGGATCAGCAGACAAAGAACCTCCAGCAACTTCCGTCAGCACAGACGGAGAGAAAACACTGAAACACACCGAAATCATAATAATACTACTACTGATAATACTAAATAATAATAATAATAATAATAGCAATAATAATGATAATAATAATAATAATAACAAGACATAGACCTTCAGCTGTCTGTCTGCAGGTTTGAAGCGTCTCTGTTCTCGGCTCTTAATAAACGTCAGAAGCATTATTTCTGTTTTAGTTCAGTATTTATTTCAGATTTTCTCTGGAGAACAACGTGAGAACCTTCTGAAACATTTATAACACTGTAGAACGCTTAAAGAACCTTTTTCTGAACATTCAAGAACTGTTAAGAACGTTTAGAGACGTTAACAAACATTATCTTCACACATGATGTATAAACGTTGACAAACCTTTTTAAGAACGTTCAGGAACGTGAACAAACCTTTGGGAACATTAATAAACGTTATGAAACGTTAAGAAACGGAACAGAACGTCTGAGTTCAGCTGAGAACCAAAACTGGAATAATTAGAGTCAGTGAAGAATCACCTCTGACCTCCATCACAGCAGCCTGCAGCAGCAAATTATCCTCCTCTTCCTCCTCCTCTTCCTCCTCATCCTCCTCCTCCTCCTCAGGATCAGGTTCAGGTTCAGGGCTCCTCTTGGGGTCCAGCACTCTCCAGGACAGTCAGTCTGAACCCTGATCTGGATTCTTTCAAATGAAATAATTCACGAGGCTGTCATTTAAAATGTTTTCAGATGTTTTGTTTTTGACCTGATGAGATTAATTTTATTGTTAAAGGAAACAGGAAACAGGAACTGATAATCAGAATTCTCATCATATATATATATATATATATACTTATATATATATTACATTTTCAGCTGCATGTTAACGCACACTCTGTTTCTGGGTGCATTTGTTTCGTCTGCTGCTGCTTGCAGACAGAGGTGACGGGGGCGGGGTCAGAGGTCACACAGGCTCATTGTGTGTTTGTGTGTGTGTGTTTGTGTGTTTCCCACACTGAGAGCTTCATTAGAATAATTATTAGCATGTGAAGAGTTCCACTTCACAATGAGGACTTTATTCACCCCCAAACTCCGTCTGTCACACAAATATTCATAAATATTTATAAATATTCAGGAATATTTAAGAACCTTTAAAATATTTATAAACATTCAAGAATATTTAAGAACCTTTAAAAATATTTATAAACATTCAAGAATATTTAAGAACCTTTAAAATATTTATAAACATTCAGGAATATTTAAGAACCTTTAAAAATATTTATAAACATTCAAGCATATTTAAGAACCTTTAAAAATATTTATAAACATTCAAGAATATTTAAGAACCTTTAAAAATATTTATAAACATTCAGGAATATTTAAGAACCTTTAAAATATTTATAAACATTCAAGAATATTTAAGAACCTTTAAAAATATTTATAAACATTCAAGAATATTTAAGAACCTTTAAACATATTTATAAACATTCAGGAATATTTAAGAACCTTTAAAAATATTTATAAACATTTATGAACCCGAACACAAATAATCTCTCATATGAACAGAAATGTGTGTGTTTTGCTCTTGAACTTGAGTAACAGAGTGTGTGAAAGGTCGTCGTTTCTCCACAGATCAAATTTATGTTTTAGTGAAACAGCGCAACCCCCCCTTGTATTGATAGATGCCCCCCCCCCCCCGACCTCTGACCCCTGTATGTAGAGCAGAGATGGGGGCGGTCCTTCAGGAGGTTATTTGGGGTGACAGAGACACATGTGTGTAGATGGTCTCTCTGTTACCGTGGAGACGGACCGGCCGGAGGCGAGACAGCACCTGTCTGTCTGCTGGAGGATGGGGGGGGGGAGGTGAGGGGGTTGATGGAGGGGTCAGAGGTCAAATTGGTGTTCAAACACAAAGACACGTTCAAGTTCACACTGGAGAGTGTTTCTCATGCAGAGTTCATGTGTTCATGTGTTCATGTGTTCATGTATAAGAGTCCGGGATTCAAACTCAAACTATTAATATTAAATAATAAACATCTGAAGAGATTAATGAAAAAATATTTGATATTTAATTTATATAGTATATATATATATATATAAGTCACTCTCTATCGCTGAAGGAGGAAACACAACAGTGATTGAACCAATGGTCCACTGATATTTAATTAGATTTAATATTTTATTTATATAGAACTTTTCAAAACAGATGTTACAAAGTGCTTCACAAGACAATTAAAGCAGATAAATAAAATGAAAATAAAAATAAGGTAACTGTTAAAACAGAACATATCAATAATAATAAAGTACTAAAGTCGTAGAACAAGGTGATAAAAACAAACTGATGAAAGTATTTATATATTTTCAGTATTATGACCTGGGTGTCTTTGGAGACATTCATGGAAAAAAATGCTGTGGTATAGAAACAAAAACTGGATCAATGAACACAATCTGAAAAGATGAAGCTGATGTTTCAACAAAGATAAACTCTGTTCGATCTGAGCTGATGGTTAAATGGTCTGATCCTGAGTCAGAGCTCTGCTGCCCTCTGGTGGACACCACCAGTACTACTATATACTCCACATGGTTGGAATATACTGTATATACTCCAGTGTAGTAACTTATAAAAATAGTAATAACAGTAGTAAAGTAAGGCAGCTATATGCACCCCCCCCCCCCCATGTTAAGGGTAGAGTTAGAATACAAATGAAATAATTATCTTAAATTAATTTTATATCCTGTTGTTGTTCTTGAAACTTTAGATTGGTACAAAAGAAATCAACTTGAATGTGAAGAAAATATTTGTAATTTAAACAATTTAAAATGTCACTATCTACTACTGCTGATACTATTACTGCTACTACTCCAAAGAGCACTGCAACAACTCTGCATAATAATAATAATAATAATAATCCTCTAAAAATTCTGTGTGTCTGCAGCTCCTCCAGAGTTCGTTCAGTGGCCTCAGTCCGTCTCCAGACCAGCAGGAGGCAGCGCCGTGTTTAGCTGCACGGCGTCCGGCGCTCCGGAGCCGCATCTCATCTGGCTGAAGAACGGCAAACTGCTGACGCCCAGCGGCAACGTCAAACTCACCAACGGGAACACGTAAGAACATCAACAGAGACCAGTATCATCCTAGACTAGAGACCAGTATCATCCTGGACTAGAGACCAGTATGTGAGAGGAAGTATCATCCTAGACTAGAGACCAGTATGTGAGAGGAAGTATCATCCTAGACTAGAGACCAGTATCACCCTGGACTAGAGACCAGTATCATGCTGGACTAGAGACCAGTATCATGCTGGACTAGAGACCAGTATCATCCTAGACTAGAGACCAGTATGTGAGAGGAAGTATCATCCTAGACTAGAGACCAGTATCACCCTGGACTAGAGACCAGTATCATGCTGGACTAGAGACCAGTATCATGCTGGACTAGAGACCAGTATCATCCTAGACTAGAGACCAGTATCATCCTGGACTAGAGACCAGTGTCACCCTGGACTAGAGACCAGTGTCACCCTGGACTAGAGACCAGTATCATCCTGGACTAAAGACCAGTGTCACCCTGGACTAGAGACCAGTATCATCCTGGACTAAAGACCAGTATCACCCTGGACTAGAGACCAGTATCATCCTGGACTAGAGACCAGTATCATGCTGGACTAGAGACCAGTATCATCCTGGACTAGAGACCAGTATGTGAGAGGAAGTATCATCCTAGACTAGAGACCAGTGTCACCCTGGACTAAAGACCAGTATCATCCTGGACTAAAGACCAGTGTCACCCTGGACTAGAGACCAGTATCATCCTGGACTAAAGACCAGTATCACCCTGGACTAGAGACCAGTATCATCCTGGACTAAAGACCAGTATCACCCTGGACTAGAGACCAGTATCATCCTGGACTAGAGACCAGTATCATGCTGGACTAGAGACCAGTATCATCCTAGACTAGAGACCAGTATCATCCTGGACTAGAGACCAGTATGTGAGAGGAAGTATCATCCTAGACTAGAGACCAGTGTCACCCTGGACTAGAGACCAGTGTCACCCTGGACTAGAGACCAGTGTCACCCTGGACTAGAGACCAGTATCACCCTGGACTAGAGACCAGTGTCACCTTGGACTAGAGACCAGTGTCATCCTGGACTAGAGACCAGTGTCACCCTGGACTAGAGACCAGTATCATCCTGGACTAGAGACCAGTATCATCCTGGACTAGAGACCAGTATCATCCTGGACTAGAGACCAGTATCATCCTTGACTAGAGACCAGTATCATGCTGGACTAGAGACCAGTATGTGAGAGGAAGCGTCTCTCTGTCTCCCCTGCAGGACTCTGGCCATCACCCGTATCACCCCCGAGGACGGGGCCATCTATCAGTGCATAGCGGAGAACAGCGCCGGCACCAACCAGGCCAGCGCCCGCCTCGCCATCAGCCAGGAGGGGCCCGAGCTGCCCGAGGCCCCCGCCGGCCTCCAGGCCACGCCCCTCAGCACCAGCAGCCTGCAGCTGACCTGGGAACAGCCCACAGAGCACGTCAGCCAGCAGATTATAGGATACGTCCTACATATCAGACGCCTAGGGGGTAAGGGACTGACCGGAGATCTGGTTCAACGAGACTCTGACCTGTGTTTGTTGTTCCCTCTGACCTTTGACCTCTGACCTCCTCAGAGCCAGACAGCGCAGAGCTGCAAGAGGCCGTCAGTAAGACCACCTTCAGACACGAGTTCAACAACCTGGAAGCAGCCACCACCTACTCCATCTACCTGAAGGCCTACTCCGCTCTGGGAGGAAGCCAGCAGTCCAGCAGCATCACCGCCACCACACACGGCGGCGGTAAGCTACGTCCACCGTCCTTGACAATGTCCACCTTAAACACTGTCCACCTTAAACGTTAGTTCCCCATGTAATCACGGTCTGTCTCCGTCTGTCCCACAGTTCCCAGTCCTCCCAGTTTCTTCACTAAGGTCCTGAACCAGACGGTCATGCAGGTGTACTGGGAGCTGCCCAGTAAGCCCGGGAAGCTGGAGGGCTTCAGACTGGAGTACCGCGGGGTGTCCAACCCAGACGTCCAGGGTCAGGAGACCTTCCCAGGACACATCAACACCCACACCATCTCCCACCTGGGTCAGTCACAGGAACAGTACAACCAGCTACAGCTGGTTAGCACCAGTTAGTTAGTGATCTAACCAGTAAGAGACGCTGCGTTCAGTCAAATAGCAACAAGTAGCTCCAATGCTAACTGCTGCTAAAACCACAACATCTCCTTTTTATATTTCTGATGAATAAACAACTACAAGGTGCTGCGCTTGCTGCTGGCTACCTCTATCTGTTCAGTTTCACACATTAGGCTGCAAACTAACACTGATGAGCGAGCATTTCATTTAGCTTGTTGCTGTAATGCTAATGTTTAGTTAGCTGGTTAACAGTAACTGTTGGACTAACTGTGTCTCGCTAACAGCTTAATAAGTAGTTAGAGCAGGAAAGTAGCAGCTCACACTTTAAAACTTTAGCCTGAAGCTAACATATCATCATATATAGTATTTATGATTAGCGTAAAATAAAATGCTAGCAAATACTAATGCTGTTGTTGGAAGGCCAGTAGTTTCCCCCGCTTCCAGTCTTTAGAGACTATGACCTGGAATAATGCCACGTTCAATGTACTAACAACCTCTTTGTGATTCTGAGACGGACATGTTCTTAATTTTGCATCATTTTAATTTTATCTGGATAAACACGGATGTAACTCAACAAGTGTCTAATTTAGGCTTTTTAAATGGTATGACGACGATGCTAACAGTGAGGTAGCCATCTTGGAATAATGTGAGAACGCTCCTAAATTAAAGGGACTGTTTGTAACTTTTAAGCGTATAAATGTACCGGGTCGCCACACATGCGCGCTTGCAAATGCGCGCTCGCGTGTGGCTGACGTCTCTGCTCCTCTGCCTGCCTGCACTAACACCGCGTGCGTTCTCGCTCCACCTCTAGACGTGAACGCGCGCTCACTCCACACTGCAGAAGAGTTAGTTTAGCTCTGAGAATATCTAGTGGACGTTTGTGCAGAAATAAATGCTGCAGCTCCTCCAGACCAGCAGATGTTTCCCGTGTCTTGTCAAGTGACAGGGCTCCGCAGAGAGAAACGTTATCACCGGCACCCGGTCGGAGATGGTAACGTTTCTCTTCCTGCTTCAGCCTCAAAGCCAACACAGTATCAGCAGTGATTCATGGACCAGACCTCCGTCTGGTCAGCTAACATTACTGCCAAGCAGCTGAAATAAAGAGTGATATTGTGGTTTTAGCTGACGTGTGTCGCCTCACTGTTTTGAGCGATGCTTGTCCATGTCTATTTAGAGCGAGCAAGCGCGAGCCCGACGCTGACTTTCTTTGACTCAACGGCCACAGGAACAACGCTGAATATGCTAGCCGCTTCCAGTCTTTATGCTAAGCTAAGTCTTTAGCTACGCTAAGAGTTTGTTTGTTTCCCACAGAGCCGGCAGCCGTTTATGAGATCCAGCTGGTGGCGTTTAACGGGAACGGAGACAGTCCGTCCAACCGCCGCCTTGTGTCTCTGACTGACGGAGGAAACACTGCAGCAGGTAGGAGCCTCATTGTGACCTCTGACCTCTCTGTGACCTCTGTGTGACATCTGACCTCTGAAACCAGTGGAACCAGTTTAACATGGTGTGTGTTGTCTCCACCAGCTGGTCCGAGCTGTAACTGTGATCAGTCTCACGCCTCCATGTCGACGCTGCTGGTCGGCGTTCACAGCGGCCTCGCCTGCATCCTCTGCTGCCTGCTCTTCATCCTGCTGGGATACAAACGCAAGTAAGGCCTTCATCATCATCATCATCATCATCATCACCATCATCATCATCATCATCACCACCTGATGATGTCGTCATCCTCACTGTGTTCTGGCTTCAGTTTCTTCTGCAGGAAGTCAGCGAGCTGGGAGACTCCGCCCACCCTGAATGGTGTCAGAGGTGCTAAAGGTCATACACCTGAGAGCATCGAGCTGAGCCAGGTAACACACACACACACACGGGTGTACTTCTATACTTGTGAGGACCCTCAGTGACATCATGCATCCCCTCACCTCTAACTCCAATCCCGACCACCTCTCTTTGAACCTAAACCCGACTCTGACCTCAGACCAGGTGTGAACCGGTCTGAACCCTCAGACACCTGAAGGTCCGTCCCAACAGTGAGGACCAGACAAAATGTCTTCTCTCCTAATGCTCAGACTGGTCCTCACAAAGATAGACGTACAAGAACACACACTGTGGAGTGTTAATTATAATGAGGGTTAATGTGACACCTCCCTCCATTATGACCCATCCCATACCCCAGGTATCCACGGCAACCACAGTGTTGCCACGACGATAAGATTTCCTGCTGCCGTTAAACCAGTTAAACCAGTTAATAGTTTGAACTGTTGACTCCCTGATTCACAGCCAATAGAACCTTTTTATGTTGACGTCATGATGACATCACGGTGTTAGCTGGAGGCTAAACAAAGAAAAGACTGGAGGCTAACACTAGCAGTGGGCTAAAGCTACACATCTAAATGTTTCTAAATCATCAATCTAAATCATTTGAGATGACAAACTGTGATTTGAGGCTCTAGCGAGCTACAATATCAGAGAAACGTTTCAGAGATGGAGAGTAAATGTTGCTAATATTTAACCTTCTGCTAACAGCAGCCGTGAGCCATTAGCTGCTGTTAGCAGAAGACTAAACTATTAGCAACCCTTTCTCTCCATCTCTGAAACGCTTCTCCGATATTGTACGACTCTCTTTTTGACTGACTTTACTGAAGGATAGTTAACTTTAGGCCTCCAAAGATTTATACGCCCTCAATTTATCTTTACAGCGCTGCCGTTGGCCACCAGCCCGCTGGTCGGACGGCTGGCTACTTAGCTAGCTTAGCTTGCTAATTCCACCATGCTGTCATGAAACACAGAAAATGAGCTGAACAAAGTTGTCACTCATCTGGCGATAGCACTGTGCTTTTCTACGCTGTGAAAAGAGTGTGTGGATGAAGCATTAAGGTGTTACATTTTACTCATTTAGCGACTCTTTAGTGAAACTTTAAACCTGCTCTCAGACGATTACAGAACAACTAACTTTAATAAGTTGTTAAATACATAACAGGAAGATGTCCGTCCAACAGGGCTCTTATTTTGGTAGTTTGGTCCCTAACAGTCTTAGCAGAGGACAGATGACATCATCACAATATCTAACAGTGTTCATGTCTGCTTCGCCCACAGAGACGTGACTCCGCCCCTCCTCCAGTGATGGTCATGGTTGAACCAACTCCGCCTCTCCAGCCCGGCACAGTCACCGGATAAAACACCACACCTCCTCTTCCTCTCCTCCTTCCTCCTCCTCCTCCTCCTTCCTCCAGCCTGTGGTCGTCTCCTCTCCTCCTGACAGCCTTACAGCCACTTCAGCCTTTGTGAATGACTGAGATTAGAGTTTATCTTTGAGATTATTGAGATGAGAGAAGATGAGTCTGTCTGAGGAACATTCAGAGAGCATCTGATACCACAGGGGATCGAAATACTTCCCAACACCACGAGATACTTCCCAACACCACGAGATACTTTACAACACCACAAGATACTTTACAACACCACAAGATACTTTACAACACGACTAGATACTTTACAAGACCACGAAATACCACAAGATACTTTACAACACTATGAGATACTTAACAACACCACGAATCCTGTGGTTCCCGTGTGGTATCAGATGCTGACGTCACTGTCGTGGCGTCCTGGATGCTTCCTGTTAAAACCAAAACCTTTTTCCTTCAGTTTGGAGTCATTTTGAGTTTGTCACCGTCGATGACGATGAGGCCTTCCACCGGTCTGACCAGAGACCGGGTCCTCAGAGGATCTACCGTTAATTGGTCCTCTGAGGCCCAGAACCAAAGGGATTTATTATTTCTCTGGTCAGCAGGTGACTGTAGAGGACTCTCCTCTGCGCTGCTTTAGCCTTTTAGTGTTTGTTTGTCTCACCGAGTTCGCCTCAGGTCAGGATGTAGAGGAAGCCGACAGTCCACTGGTTGTCCCCCTCCTTCCCCCCCCCTCCTGTGACTCCTCCACCAAACTCTTTACCTCCAAAGAGAGCTACCTCGGGTTGAACGCCAAATGCCTGAGCCTCAGGCGACCGTTAGCCTCCTGCTGCTGGTCAAGCTAACCTACCTCATAACCAAAAGCCTCCTCTGGGGCCACTTAGCCATTTTTCTACCTTATTGTACCAATGCTGATGTCCTGTGCCCGACCGTCACCCAGAAACTCTGAATGTTGCTCACCTGAACCCTCCAACGATGGTCCGGTCCATCGAAGTCCTCCTCGAAGAAAAGCTGGCGGAAGGAAACCACTTCCTGTCTGACTCCAACAACTTCCTCCAGTGCTGCTTCCAGGGCCCAGAAACCAGTTTTAGATCTTAATTTCAAAAGATTCAGTCACCTGCATAAGCATCATACCTTCTGAGGTGCAAAACCTGCTCCAGATCTGAGCATTCAGGGTCAAAAAATTCTCTGGAGGTGGACCATAGTCCTGACCTTTAGCAGTCCAAAACCTTCCCCAGATCTTATCCTTTGCAGCAGAATACCGATGTGCACAAACTCTTACTTTATGTCTGTCATGTCTTAGGTTTTAAGGTCCCGAGCTTTAAAGGTCGTAGTGTCTAGAGTCCAACAAGTGTCTTAGTTCTCAGCTTCTACAGCCGAGAGACCCGTCGTAGAGTTTCTAGAGGCCCAAAACTGTCCATTGTCTTGAGCTTTAACATGTTATCCTTTACAGCAGAACAACCTGCACAAAGTCTTTTTTCATCCCAGTGTCTTACCTTTCAAGGTCCAAAAAACTGCTCCAGAACTGCAGAATATTGAATCTTCTGGAAGTTGTAGGTTTCTAGAGTCCAACAACTTCTTAAATTTTCAGCTTCCCCAAAGTCCCCCAAAGAGTAACCCACCATAGAGATCAGCCTCTAAAGCCCAGTAACTGACCTTCAACAGTCCAGAGACCTAACCTAACTGCCATGGTCGGATATTTAGAGTTGTATAAACCTGCCAAATAATGAACAGCTCTAGAGACCTGATCCAGATCTTATCCTCCACAGATAAATAACTCAGTTCACAAAGTCTGATATTACAGGGCAGGACTGGTAGCTTCTAGATTTACGACTAGAGCTCAATAACTGACCATAGTCTTGATCTTTAATAGTCCAAAAACCTGGTCCAGGTCCTCCACCACTAGAACATGATCTGTTGAACCGTTTGGGTCCTGAAGCTCACTGGAGATGTTGGAGCCATTGAACCTTTAACTGATCTGCAGAGGAGACGTTTGATTGTTTGAAGCTGACCGATTGAGGTCTAGAAACACAGGAAGTGTCTGTCCCGGTCGTCACAGAGACGCCCAGGAAGTGTCTGTCCTGGTCGTCCCGGAGACGCCTCCTCCTTTGCAGACGTCTCACCTGAGAAGAAACGTCGAGGAGTTCAGCGTCATTCGCCAAACTGGTGAACCAGGAAAGTTTGGACACTGTGGACGTCTCAGAGCGGGACGTCTCGGCCCTTTTCTGACCCGAGTTTTAATGAAAGTGTTTTATTTTTGCAGAGGCGGCCACTTCCTGTCACCAGGCGTGTGCAGCCTCGTCCGCCATGTTTAAATTGTCCTATAATGTCTTATAATGTCTGAAAGTAATTTCTGAACTTTCTCGTAGATGAACAGCAGCTTTCTGTAGAGTTTCAGCCAAACTTCCAAATATTCTTTAAGAACGAGCTGAACGACGTCCAAAGAGAAAAATAGTTTTTCACCGTTTTCTGTTCGAACTGTTTGTTTTCACTCAGAGTCAAAGAACAAACAAAACCAAAAGAAATACTCACTTTCACATTTTATATTTCAGATAAACATTTTGGCAAGAGGAGAAGTGAATATATATTTTCATATATTGTAACAGGAAGAGCTCCGTGTGTCAGAATGAGTTTAAAAGAGCCAAATAATGAATGATATAGAGAGACTTTGACCAAAAGCTCCAGAATTACTCTGAAATATGACCTCAGTTCTTTGTGTTCAGAACCACAATATGTGGTTGAATGTCTTTACAGCTTCTGTCTCTGATACTGACAGTGACCCCAAGACCCCGAGATCCCAAAACCCTGAGACCCTGAGACCCTGAGACCCTGAGGACATTTACAGTACTTTAAAATACTCCATGAACTGCAGTCGTAACTGTAAATTCAGTTGTTCTGCTGGACGTCTCGAAACTTTATTAATCCAAACCTGCTCTTTAGCATTCACACCCGGATCTCGTCAGTACTATTCAAATTCTGCTCTTTAAGTTTTGAGTTTGTGAGCAAATTAACGAGTCCTGTCGAATCCCGTCGAGTCAAAAGTAAACTTGAGTCACTTCAGTTCAACTCACAGAGTCCCAATGAGTCCCATCCAGTCCCATCCAGTCCCATTGAGTCCTGTCGAGTCCCGTCAAGTCAGGTTGCGTTCCGTTGAGTCAAAAGTCAACTTGACTCACTTCTGTTCGACTGACAGAGTCAAGTCCTGTCGAGTCCCGCCAAGTCCTGTTGAGTCCCATGGAGTCCTGTCGAGTCCTGTCGCGAGTTAGTCAAAAGTCAACATGACTCACTTCATTTTGACTCACAGAGTCCCATCGAGTCCCCTTGAGTCACAAGTAAACTTGAGCCACTTCAGTTTAACTCACAGAGTCCCGTTGAATCCTGTCGAATCACAAGTCAACTTCCTGTCGAGTCCCACTGAGTCCTGTTGAGTCCCATTGAGTCCCGTTGAGTCACAAGGCAACTTGAGTAACTTCAGTTTGACTCACAGAGTCCCGTCGAGTCTCGTTGAGTCCTGTTGAGTCACAAGTCAACTTGAGTCACTTTCCGTTAGACTCACAGAGTCCCGTCGATGAGACACATCATATCGAGTCGTGCTCTCCCATGGAGTAAAATTGAGTCAAGTCCAGTCTCATGGAGTCTCAGCCTTCCTCTGCTCCTGTAGTCAACCTTGGGGTCAATGGTCACTGTCGGGTCGGAGTGTTTCTAAAAATATAAAACAAACTGAAATGTTTAAAAAAAATAATGTTGGCTGTTCTTTTTCTAGAACTTTCTTCTTTCAGTTCATTCTTATTTTTCCGTCGCTGCCGTTTGGTGGTGAAGAGGAAATTCTGCCAAAATGAAAACCTGTAAAGAAGAGCATTTAAATTTTTTATTATTATTGCTAATAATATTATGATTATTACCATTTTAGCCTCCTGTTTTTCTATTGTTTGACTTTTTCTGATTCTTTTTTGTTAGTTGAATGATGTGAAAATGTTTGTAGAATTTAAGAAATGTCGTGTTTTCAGCTGAAGATCGAGTCACAGATTAGCCATATTTAATAATAAGCCATACATGGGATTTCTAAGCCATATTCTACACAGATGTTCAGTGTTATTTCATATAAAAACCTGATTATTAGATTAATTTCAGACTTCCTCCGCCTGTCGACACGCTGTAGAAACTAAAACTAAGACTTAGAGATTGAAGCTAGTACCAATGAGAAAAGTGATGCTTTAATATTTCTGATTTCTTTTCTCTCAAAACTTTTATTTCATTAATGTGTCATTTAAAAAAAAGAAAAGCATCCCATAGCTTTAAACTGCTTTTTAAACCGAACAGACGGAAACATGAAAAGATCAACACCTGAAGAGTTAAATTAGACAGTTTTTGAATGAGGTTTGGTTGTTACCGTCCTTAAAGTCCTCGCTGTCGAGTTTCAGTGATGAATTCTTCTTGTGGTTTTGAAACGTTTCACCGTCTGTTCTCCTTTCTGATGTTTCGACACATGAAAACCAAATAAACCTGAATTGGAATAGAAAACAGACGTCTTGTCATTTATTGATTCATTATTGTTTGTTTCCAGGTTTCACTCGTCTGCTCAACAGCAACCATCTGACACTAGTTATTATTTTCATCATTAATTATCTACTGTAGATGTATAAAGGGCAGATGAGACGGTTTTAAAGAGAGATGTTGAAGAAGCAGGTCAACCAGAAGGAGTAGAGCAAAATAAGTTCACTGAAACAAAGGGCAAATAATTAAACCTGGGAAATTCAATAAAAACATTTAAACTGAATCCAAAGAACACCGAACAAAAGAAACAGCAAGCTGCCACCTCTTCCTCTTCCTCCTCCTCCTCCTCCCTCCTCAGCCCAACTATCTGGAACCTACCTGCCCAGGTGAGTCTAGGGTGATCTAAACTGAACAAGCATCCACATCACACAGAATAATGAACAGACCATTAACATGAGAGCTCTAAGGGCTCTCATCCATACTAATGAGCACACCAGGTACTATAGAAGGTCATTTACTGCAGAAGGACTGTCTCAGCTAGCCTCCTTCAGCTCGTCCGTGCTGAGACTTAATGAGGTAAACCTGTTGGCACTCTGCTTGATAGAGCTGCTGATCTACAACACATCACAGACAGAACTAGAGAAATCCTCTGAACCCAGAAAACAGAAACCAAACAAACGCATATCATCAAATAAACTGAAACACTGGAGCAAAATTAATAATTAAACAGACACAGGACCACTGTTAGCTTTGGGGAACAGGACCTATAGTAAAGAGGGAGAAAGGCAACCTTCTCACACTATAACTGGATTTATATCACTTCTTAAAAAACTCCAGCAGTAATAAAAACATGTGAGGAGGTTACAGTGTTGAGTCAAAGACATCTATGTGTTGTGTATAGCAGAGATATCTAGACCTCAGACACAGTGTATTTATTATTATTTATTTAGTTAAATTATTAACAGATCCATTCATAAATATTCAAAATATTAACAGGCTTTTATTGTGAAGTGCTCAGAGTTCAGTTCCATAGCTGCTGATTGGCTCTCAGCTCTGACCTCATCGATTAATAGGGAAGTTCAGTGACATCAGACAGTCAGCTTGTTAATTATCTACATTCATATTTCATACCAGAAGGAAAACAGCATGTAAACTGTCAGCTGACATCAGTGCGGAAGGCTGTGATTGGCTGTTACACCACCAGATTCAGAGTGTGTGTGTGGTAACACAGAGGTCAGAGGTCAGAGGTCGACCCCGTCAGGTGTGTAGGTCTGCTCCTACGGTTGTCAACAGTTATAAACCGACGGCTGCAGCCGTCACCTGGGTTGTAACCTGGTCGTGTAGACATGCTTAGACCAGAGTTATAGACATACACATACACATGTACATATATATATATATATATACTGTATATACATATATATACAGTATATATACACAGTGTACTGGAGTACAGGTGATAAGTTAAACCAGTGAAGGTCAGATTTACAGGAAGTTAAGTTGCTCTTTAACGTGATGAAGAAACAACTTTCATTTGATTAAATGACTGACGATCAATATGAGAATAAAATTAATAAATCAATCAATAAAAACTCCTAAATTAATTGAACTCTACCCAACAGAATCATAATAAAGACATTATCGTCCTGTTAAAGCTGCAGGAGGTGATTTTTGTCCACCAGGGGGGCAGACAGAGTCCAGATCCAGCTGACAGACTCAGAGTCCTGATCTAACTTCAGCTGATCCAGTTCAGGTTTTCACACTCTGACAGTGTTCATGTGACATCATTAACTCCTGTCCTCTGATTGGTCAGTCTCCCGCCTGGTTGTTGGTGGCGGGGCCCGCCTCGTGCTCCCCGCTGTGAAGACCCTGCCTGGCGGACCGTCGGTCCGGAGATCGCAGCGAAGCGTCCCTCCTTGTCCTGCGGCAGCAGGCGGCGAGGTCGGCCCTGAAGGACGGCGTGTAGAAGCCGTAGATGACGGGGTCGCAGCAGGTGTTCAGGTTCCCGAACACGAAGAGGCCGTGGTGCACGTACTCAGGTGTGACGCGCAGCATGTCGGGCTGGAACCAGTACCAGATCCCCAGCAGGTAGTACGGCGTCCAGCACACCACGAAGGACAGGACGATGACCACTGTCATCTTCAGAGTCTTCATCCGAGCCTTCGGGATGATGTCGGTGCCGCTGCGACGCAGGTACGACTCACCTGCTGAGAGGGGGAGGGGCTTCGTTAGTGATGTCACACTGTCAGTGATGTCACACTGTCAGCGTGTTACAGGTGTTGTACGGGTGTGTTACAGTTGTAGTACAGGTGTGTTACAGATTTTGTACAGGTGTGTTACAGGTGTTGTACAGGTGTTGTACAGGTGTTGTACAGGTGTGTTACAAGTGTGTTACGTGTGTGTTACAGGTGTGTCTTACCTTTGTCTCTCCGGTGCTGCAGGTGGATGTGCAGCAGGATGTACAGGTGTGTTACAGGTGTTGTACAGGTGTGTTACAAGTGTGTTACGTGTGTGTTACAGGTGTATCTTACCTTTGTCTCTCCGGTGCTGCAGGTGGATGTGCAGCAGGATGTACAGGTGTGTTACAGCTGTTGTACAGGTGTGTTACAAGTGTGTTACGTGTGTTACAGGTGTTGTACAGGTGTGTTACAGGTGTTGTACAGGTGTGTTACAAGTGTGTTACGTGTGTGTTACAGGTGTGTCTTACCTTTGTCTCTCCGGTGCTGCAGGTGGATGTGCAGCAGGATGTACAGGTGTGTTACAGGTGTTGTACAAGTGTGTTACAGGTGTTGTACAGGTGTGTTACAGGTGTGTTACAGGTGTTGTACAGGTGTGTTACAGGTGTGTCTTACCTTTTTCTCTCAGGTGCTGCAGGTGGATGTGCAGCAGGATGCGGCTGTAACAGCAGCTCATCACCAGCAGGGGGACGACGTACAACGTGGTGAAGTGGAACATGTTGTAGACGGTTTCCTGCCAGCGGCGGCTGAAGCTGCCGTGCGTCGCACACTGAGTGAAGTCTGCGGCCTCCATCCTGATCGCCCGGAAGATGAACAGCTTGAGGGAAACAGATGGAGGATTCTCACTGATCAACCAAATTACAACAGGACAAATCTAATATTATATTCTAGTGTTTTAGTTATTTATGTGTGTATTAAGTGATGGTTTTAGTCCCAGTTTAAGTTTTCATTTTTCTACTGTGAAACTTAACCGTTTGTCTCAGCTCTGTTTTCCAGCTGGGGGCCTCTTAGCGTTGTTAGCATTCCTTATAGAAACCAAAGGGAGCAGTTAGCCTGAGCTAACAGCAGGAGGTTTAATCTCTCCATCAGAAACATTCCTGCAGGGATTTCATGTTCTTTCACCTGATGGAGGAACTTTCTTTTGCACCAGAGAGCAGCAAAACTTTATCATAATAATAATAATTATTATGATAATAATATGGATAATAATGTATAGATGAAATGCAGCTATGTAATCTCTACTATAATCAAAGATCTCTTCACCTTCACTTTGTCCTTCAGTGCAGCTCAGCAGATTATCATCTCATAAATATTAATATTGCATATAAATATTAAACACACTCATGTAAAGCTCCCAGCTGCCTCTTAAATATTCTGCTGGACAAAATATTCAGCAGCTGAAGAAGAGACGGTTCATATATTTTTGGCCTTCGCCATCTTGGTTTTTGGTCGTCACGATCCTTGGTTTTTGGTCGTCGCCATCTTGGTTTTTGGTCGTCACGATCTTGGTTTTTGGTCGTCGCCATCTTGGTTTTAGGTTGTCGCCATCTTGGTTTTTGGTCGTCACGATCCTTGGTTTTTGGTCGTCGCCATCTTGGTTTTTGGTCGTCGCCATCTTGGTTTTTGGTCGTCACGATCCTTGGTTTTTGGTCGTCGCCATCTTGGTTTTTGGTCGTCACGATTTTGGTTTTTGGTCGTCGCCATCTTGGTTTTTGGTCGTCACGATCCTTGGTTTTTGGTCGTCGCCATCTTGGTTTTTGGTCGTCACGATTTTGGTTTTTGGTCGTCGCCATCTTGGTTTTTGGTCGTCGCCATCTTGGTTTTTGGTCGTCACGATTTTGGTTTTTGGTCGTCGCCATCTTGGTTTTTGGTCGTCGCCATCTTGGTTTTTGGTCGTCACGATCTTGGTTTTTGGTCGTCGCCATCTTGGTTTTTGGTCGTCACGATTTTGGTTTTTGGTCGTCACGATCTTGGTTTTTGGTCATCGCTATCTTGGTTCAAGGTCTATTGAAAGAGGCTGGAACACGGGTCATGGGGTATAACACATGCACAGTGTAACTGGAGCTGCGGTTGTGCGTTGCGATTGTGGTAACACATGACTACAGGTTACATGTTACCTGTGGTCATGTGTTACCTGTGGTCACGTGTAACCCGTGGACAGGTGTTACCTGTGGTCATGTGTTACCTGTGGTCACGTGTTACCTGTGGTCACGTGTTACCTGTGGTCACGTGTTACCTGTGGTCACGTGTTACCTGTGGTGATGCGAGCAGCAGGCTGAGGCTCCAGGCCAGCAGCAGCATGCGTCGGTTCCTGCGGTGCGCGCTCAGAGTGTCCAGTGGGTGCAGGATGGCGTGCTGGCGGTCAAGGCTGATGACGACGAGGATGAAGGCGGAGGCATGCATGGCGAACAGCTTCAGGAAGCAGAGCAGCTTACAGAGCGCGTCTCCAGCGTACCACTGCACCGTCACATTCCACACCGCGTCCAGAGGCATCACCACAAATGTCATCATCAGGTCGGCCGACGCCAGGCTCAACATCAGCGGCCGCAGGTGAGACGCCAACCGCCGGCCACGCCCACACCACACACTGACCAATAGGGCGACGTTACTGCAGGCGGCAAACAGGAAGAGGACGAAGGTGGCTCCGACACGGAACTGAGCGGCCCGGGTGAAGCTGGGAGCCTCCCAGTCTGTGAGAGGGGGGAACTGGGAGCTGTTGGGAGGGGGCGTGGCCACAGAGATGGAGGGTGGAGCCAGTGATGACAGCCTCCCGACAGACCAGTTACCTGACATCCTGCAGAGAAGAAGAAGAAGAAGAAGAAGAAGAAGAAGAAGAAGAAGAAGGTTGTAAGTGTTAGGACAGTCCAACATGTTTCAAAGCAGTTTGATCTCACAGAGGCTATTGTATCTGTTGTCACGGCAACTGTGAGGTAAATAGTCCTTCACCAGGAATGTGTGCTTGCATCTACAGTATTTGATTGGCCAATGCAGTCTTACTGGATGATGTCATGTGAATGAATGCAGAGAAATACTTTTATTTGAAGCAGTTCAATAACTTTACTTTACTGCTGCTCTCTCACTGGTTTTTGGTCGTCGCTATCTTGGTTTTTTGCCCAATGCCATCTTGGTTTTTGGCTGTCGCCATCTTGGTTTTTGGCTGTTGCCATCTTTATATACAGTCTGTTGTCACAACTTGTCCCTGTCTACCTCGGGAGGTGGTTTGGCTGATCGGATCACAATGGTCAAGAACTATCCAATCACATTTAATACCAGGTGTGAAGGGGGTCTTTATCTCTGAAGTACACCACTAAAACATCACCAAACAGTTTTCAGACATCTGAAAATTAAAATTGTCCAATATTTCACCATAGAAACAAAAGTCAAAACAGTCGAATAGTTTTTTCTTCTTCTCTTATTGTTGTGACCTCTGGAACGTATCATGTGACTCCCCCGATGGTCCGGCGACCGTGGTTGAGAACCACTGAGCTAACCTCTTACCTCTAACAGCATCGTGTCAGCAGGTGTCATGCTTCTATCTGTTCCTGTCTGATTGAAGCAGAATCTGATTGGACGCCTGCTACCACCTGTCTGTTCACCTGTTTATCTACCAGCCAACCGTCCGTCAGCTCTTATTGTGACAGAGACTTCCTGTCCGTCAGCGCTGATTAAAGATCAAAGATAAGAGTCTCGTTAAAGAACCCGAGTGGTTACCACGGTAACTGATTCACACCGACCACTGAGGAGTCAGCTGCCGACTGTTTCACCTGTTCAGAGCTCGTTAACACATTAACTGGTTCATCAAGGATTTCATGTCGTCCTGTTCTGATCACTAATCAATGATTATTGATTAGTGATCATTGATTACTGATCATTGATCAGTTAATCACATGTACGGGTCTTTCAGAATAAAAGCAGGGAAATACAATTGTGTAAAAGTTTATACCTGAAACAAAGAATCATCAATCAAATTAATATTCATGTGATATTGATTATTCTGAGATTGATACACACGCGCACACACAAACACACATCCATCCTGCATCCAAAAATAGCTGCAGAGAGCTCTGTACTGTAACCCAACCTGTGTGTGTGTGTGTGTGTGTGTGTTCTTGTCACCTTGGCAACCTCCTCCTTTCTCTGCAGACCAGCAGGCCCCTCCCCCCTCCCCTGATCGGCTGACGTTTCCCTGTGAGTCACAGTAAAGTCATTACGTTGACACCTCATGATATGATTATAGAACATCACAGTCTTTGTTTCTGTACCATTTATTATTTATTTCTCACTGTGTCAACGTGCTGCTGTTAAAGAACAGCGTATTTGTGCTAAATATTAGTATTAAGTGTTAATTAATTGCTGAGAGCTGCTGGCAGGAAATTACCTCACAAATTTAAGAAAATAAGACTTTCAGGACTGGAAGGGGTTTGTGAATCTACAAAGTCAACAGTAAACAAGTACCTGTTTACTGTCTGTAATGTATAGGTAGTATAAAGTAACAGGAAATGAAAATACTCAAAATACCTCAACATGGTTGAAGTCGAATTTAGTTTTTTAAATTTTTTTATTAATTTTTATCTTAGTTTTTATTTTCTAATATTTCTTAATGACGTTAACAGTCTTAATAAATGTTGTTGAACAATGATGGAAATAAACCAAACAGTGCTTCAGTACTTAGTTACTGTCCACAGGTGACATCTGGTAAAAATCAATCAATGAAAACCTGATCAGATCAATAAAAACCTGATCAGATCAATAAAACACATTCAGCAGTTTAAATAGAGAAAATCTCTGATCAATAAATTAATAAATCAACTTTAAAACATAAAAGATTACAGAGAAGAAACAAGCAGCACATTTCACAGTTATTGATCTATAATAAACATTAATCAGTGTCTAGTTATTGATTACTGATCATCAAACTGATCAGCTTCTGTTCTGTCTATCAGTGAGGCTTTTATTGTGAAAGAGTCTTTACCTGATTCAGCAGCTCTGAGTGATTCTCCTCCTCATGTTCAGGAACCCACAGAGAACCCCGAAGAACCAAGTCTGATGAACAGAACCCGATCTGATGAACAGAACCAGGTCTGATAAACAGTCTGATCCGGATCAGTTCAGGTTCCTGTCGACTGCAGCAGCTTCTGGAGAGAAACCTTCAGACTGCAGCGCAGGGAGGAGGAGCTCCGTGAGGCTGGGAGAGTGTGTGTGTGTGTGATATGTGTGTGTGTGTTTGTCTGCTGCTGATCCAGGTTCAGTTTCATGATTAATAACAGATCTGCAGCCTGAAGGTGTGAAACATCACATTAACAATCAATCAATCAATCAATCTCCTGCTATAACAGCTGGTTACTGTTCGTTTGTATTAGAAGGTTTATTATTATCAACATTAATATTATTAATTAATTCATATTTTTCTCTTCCTGCGTTTTTGTTTGAACTCAAATAAACAAAAGTCAAACGTCAACGTTCTCACGCTTTAGACGTTCTCAATGTTCTCAATGTTCTCGACGTTCTGAGCGTTCTCAATATTCTGAGCGTTCTCGACGTTCTGAATGTTCTCAATGTTCTCAACGTTACGTTCTCAAAGTTCTGAACGTTCTCAACACTCTAGATGTTCTCAACATTCTCAATGTTCTTGACATTCTGAGTGTTTTCGACGTTCTGAACTTCCTTCGTCACCGTTTTACTTCAACAACAAAGTAAATGTGATTATTATTATTATTATTACATCATCGTCCTCAGTCTGACCATCCAGGAGACTTCCCGCCGTCTAACAGGGAAACATGAAGGAAAAACTGCTACATGAGTGTGTGTGTGTGTGTGTGTGTGTGTGTTTGTGTGTGTGTGTGTGTGTGTGTGTGTGCGTGTGTGTGTATATGTGTGTCTGTGTCTGTGTGCGTGTGCGTGTGTTTGTGTGTGTGTGTGTGTGTGTGTGTGTGTGTGTTTGTGTGTGTGTGTGTGTGTGTGTGCGTGTGTGTGTATATGTGTGTCTGTGTCTGTGTGCGTGTGTTTGTGTGTGTGTGTGTGTGTGTGTGTGAGGGTATGTGTGTGTGTGTGTGTGAGGGTGTGGTGTGTGAATCCTGCCTGATCAGCAGAATTAAATATTTGATGATTCAGCAGGAAGTTAAATCTGATCCTGAGACAGTTTTTACTGCAGAGAGAAAACAGGTGATGAGTTAGAATCCTTCAGACTTCCTGGTTGCTGCAGTGACACCTGTGGTTGCCGTGGTAACAGCAGGTGGTTTAAACCTGCAGTAGGCAGAATGTTTTTGGCATCATTGGGCAAAGATTCCATAATAACCTTTCAGTATATGGTAATTCAAGTGTTCTGAGAGAAAACTAGACTTCTGCACCTCCTCATGGCTCTGTTTTCAGGAGGTGACGGGAGACTTCTACCAATCACAGGTCATTTCAGAGAGAGAGCGTTCCTATTGGCTGTTCATTCAATGGAGGCAGCTGTCAATCACTCGCCAACACCAGTCAAACGGTCAAACTAGGCAGGTCTAGGTGAGTCTACATCAGCGAACAGAACCGAGACCTCCAACTGGCTGCAGGGGGCGTGGCCTCTCTGATGTCACCGGAGCTGGTGGACGGGGCCTCTGCCTTCTGGACCAATGAGGTTTCACTGAAAGACAACAACCACCAATCAGGATTCAGCTTAGATCGTCTTTTATTTGAATCTTTATTTATAAAAGTTTTTGGTGTGATTTGATTGGCAGGCGTCAGTTACCTGTCAGTATGAGGGTTCTCTCTGTCCGACCACAGCTCACCTGAAAACACACACAGGTACGTCATAACCTCTACTTCCTGTCTTTTCAACGGAACATCTCATTTTTAACAGTTCTCCTGTGTTCTGCTGAGGAGGGAGAACACGAGAGAATTCAGGTGTACCAGGTGTACCAGGTGACTCACTGTGCTGCAGCTGGTCTGATTGGTCTGAACTGGAAACACAGAGACACAGATGTTCATGCTAACAGCTATTTGGTTCTCAGAAACTGAATCTTAAACTGATTTATCAATAACTGTCATACTCTATAAAAATTATTGCTATGTGTTACCTGTGTAATCCAGGTACCATGCTCATGTATTCAGGTCCTTCAGCGGCTCCGCCCCCTGCTGACCCACAATGCTCTGCTGCTTCCTGTCTACCTGTGGCCTCCTGCTGTGATCCTGTTCACACACTGACTGTTAGTTTGACTGCGTCACATAGCATCATGTAGCGCTGCTCAGCTAACACCTGTAGTCTGCGACGGACCCGCCACACAGAGACAGACAGGATGTGAAGCGGTGCATCCAGGTAACGTGTGTCATGGCGCCGTCAGCATGTATTAAGACAGGGGGAGCCAGCTGTTGCCATGGCAACAGTTTAGTGTTTTAAATTGTGAAAATATGCAAAAGAAATCAAAATTGTTACACTGTCAGTGTTTATCTGCCTGTTTCTACCTTGAACAGGTGAGACTCACCATGCCCCGCCCCCCTCTGATCGTCTGGCTGCTGGTTGGATGCTCTGCCTGGACTCTGTGTGATGTCACTCCTCCTGTGATTAATGAAGACAGAACTGATCAACAATCAAGATCAGTATTGATAAACTGCTGAAATGATGCGTTCTGCCTCAGGTGTGTCACAGTGACAGCTGATTAGCTGTTACCTGACCAGCTGTCCGACAGGTGGGCTGAGTGGGTGTGGTCTGAGTGGGCGTGGCCTCTGAGTGTGAAAAAAGGAGTGATGAATGAAGACAACATCAAATGAACGACTCGCTCCTGTTAATAATAACTTCACTTTATTAGGTCAGAGGGGTGATTTAGTGTTTTGGTTAGTCGGAGGTGTGATTTGGTGTTTTGATTAATCGGATGTGTGATTTGGTGTTTTGGTTAGTCAGAGGTGTGATTTAGTGTTTTGGTTAGTTGGACGTGTAATCTGGTGTTTTGGTTAATCGGATGTGTGATTTGAGGTTTTGGTTAGTCAGGGGTGTGATTTGGTGTTTTGGTTAGTCGGAGGTGTGATTTGGTGTTTTGGTTACTCGGATGTGTGATTTGGTGTTTTGGTTAGTCAGAGGTGTGATTTGGTGTTTTGGTTACTCGGATGTGTGATTTGAGGTTTTGGTTAGTCAGAGGTGTGATTTGGTGTTTTGGTTAGTCAGGGGTGTGATTTGGTGTTTTGGTTACTCGGAGTCGTGATTTGGTGTTTTAGTTAGTCAGAGGTGTGATTTTGTGTTTTGATGAGTCGGAGGTCTGATTTGGTGTTTTGGGTCATGTGATCACACCTGCAGACTCTGCCTTAGAGCTGCCGTTAGACGCTCCACCAGTCGATCCTGAACACCACTAGAACTCTCCTGAAAGGGAAAAAGGAGCTGTGATTGGTCAGAATGATGTAAAATCTGATTGGCTGAACTCAACTTTGTATCAATATGTCATGTGATTATTGAATATTGATAGATCATTGATAAAAACAATCTTAATAAACACAGTTAATGATTGTGTTAATCTCACTGTCACATGTGACCTCTGACCTCCACATTAACACACAGGTGTGTTGTTGTTACCTTGCAGTGAGACAGAGCAGCCAGAGCCTGTTTGTAGAGCTGAACTGCTTTCTGCTGCTTCCTCTGCTTCAAGTAACACTCTGCCAACGACTCACACACCTGAACCTGAGCCAGGTGGTCCTCTGCAGAGAGACAGACAGGTAACACACACCTGAACCTGAGCCAGGTGGTCCTCTACAGAGAGACAGGTAGAGACAGACAGGTGGAGACAGACAGGTTACTAATGTTACCGGTGTCTCTGAATCCCTGCAGCGAGAGGATGAAGCTCTCTGCTGCCTCTTCTTCATCACCCAGCTGACTGCAGGCAAACGCCAAGTTACTGAAACACCGAGCCTGGTCGCCACGGCAACCCAGAGAGCCTGCACACACACACACACACACAGGTGATGAGTCTGATTGATTGACAGGTGATGAGTCTGATTGATTGACAGGTGACTGACCGTAGAGGCCAGCAGCCAGCCGGTGGTAGCCTACAGCAGATGTGAACTGGCCCAGAGAGTTCAGAGCGGCTCCCAGGTTGTGCAGCACTTTGGCCAGCATGGGGGGCTGCTGAGCGCTGGGACCCAGAGCCTGCTGGAAACACTGGACCGCCTCCTGGAAACACCTGAGCCGGCAGTAAGACATGCCCACTGACAGGTACAGTTCACCTGGACAACAGCAGACAGTTAGTCAATCTAATCTAATGTTATCTAGTATAGTCCCAGCTCGATAAAGACCAGGTGTGTGTTTAATTAATGAAGTTGTGTTGGTTAATGAAGGTGACTACCCAGAATCCTCGGGTCGGTGATGCTGTCTGTCAAACTCAGACACTCTGTCAGCACGCCAATGATGTCATCATGGCTGAACTGATCTGATTGGATCATGTGACTTCCTGCCTCTTTGAGGGCAGCGGTTGCAGAACCCAACATGGCCGCTACTCTGTAGCTCTCTGCAGCCCGCCGGAAACCCTGAACCGCCAGAGACCAGTCCTACAACACACAGACACACAAACAGCTGTCATCTGATACACCTTTTACCTGACATCTTACATCTGGTACAGGTTCTGTCTGTAGTCCAGGCTCTGACTCTAGTTCAGGTTCTGTCTGTGGTCCAGGTTCTGAGTCTGGTTCTGGTTCTGGTTCTGTCTGTGGTCCAGGTTCTGACCTGTACTCTGCTGTAGCAGCGGCTCATCTCCATGCAGGCGTCTCCCTCGCTGCCTCCGTCTCCCTGCGATCTGTAAAGCTGAGCGGCCTGCAGGAAGTAGGCGGCGGCCTCTTTGCTCTGCCCCAGTGCATTGTGGGCCAGGGCCAGGTTAAACTGGAGGTCCGGGAGCCGGTCGGCTTTCGGGCCGGGCTGAGCCTGATGCAGGAAGTCCAGACCTTTCTTAGGTTGGCCCGCCTCCACGTAGGCAGCACCGAGGTTAAAGGAACAGGCCCGGACGACCCGAGAGTCCTGCAGCTGAGGAGGAGCAGCGCATGATGGGTAATTAACTACAGTCACAATAGTTTTAGGAGTCCTGCGGGTACTACTGCTGTTACTACTGTTGTTATTACTGTTGTTGTTACTACTGTTATTACTCTTAAATACTGTTGTTATTACTCTTATTACTACTGTTGTTATTACTCTTATTACTACTGTTGTTATTACTGTTATTACTACTGTTGTTATTACTATTGGTATTACTCTTAAATACTGTTGTTATTACTCTTATTACTACTGCTGTTACTACTGTTGTTACTACTTTTGTTACTGCTGTTGTTATTATTATTGTTATTACTCTTATTACGACTTTTGTCATTACTACTGTTGTTATTACTATTGGTATTACTCTTAATACTACTCTTGTTACTGCTGTTATTACTGCTATTGCTACTTTTATTACTACTGTTGTTATTACTCTTATTACTACTCTTATTACCACTATTGTTATTACTACTGTTATTACTCTTATAACTACTGTTGTTACTAGTCGTATTACTACTGTTGTTCACTGTTATTACTGCTTTTATTACTTCTGTTGTTATCACTCTTATTACTACTGTTGTTACTACTTTTGTTACTGCTGTTGTTATTACTGCTGTTACTACTGTTGTTATTACTCTTAACACTCCTCTGAGTGTGACCTGTTGGTGACCTTTGACCTCAGCAGTCTGACCTGTTGGTGACCTTTGACCTCAGCAGTCTAACCTGTTAGTGACCTTTGACCTCAGCTATCTGACCTGTTGGTGACCTTTGACCTCAGCAGTAAGACCTGTCGGTGACCTTTGACCTCAGCGTTCTCACCTGTTGTGCAGCCTTCAGACCGTTGTTAAAGCAGCTCAGAGCGTCTTCAGTCCGTCCCTCCTGCAGGGCTCTGTGACCAGCAGACGTTAACTCCTCGATGTCCACCTCCTTCTGAGCCTCCTTCCTCCTCACCTCCTGCTCCCTCCTCCTCCTCCTTCTCACCTTCACCTCATCGGTACCTGGAGGAGACGCATCAGATGCCATGTTGGACCTCCGGAGGAAAACTCACCTGGACAGAGTCTGAAGAGAAACACAGAGACATGAAGACATCAAACCTGATGAGTCTCCTCTTAAACCTGCAATGTTGTATTATTATTATTATTAATAATCAGCTGATTGTTTTGATTGATTGGTCAGTCATTTGTTTATTTAAATATGATAAATATAATAATAAATTGTTGAGATCCATAGTGCATTTTTCCAACAATAAGCAAACATGGCCTCAATTTCATTCATTTTAATTTGACCTTAAATTATAAATAATTGAATATATTTTATTTAAAATGTCCTATTATATTGACAAAACTTTCTCACCTCAGTTAAAATCCAACCTAATGATGATATGAGTGAGGATCATGGGATCTGATCGAAAGACCCAGAACAGCTACTAAAAGTTTTGAGTGGATATTTCTTTGTCAACTGCTGTTTCAAGCTCAAACGTTTATATTGATGTGAAGGAGATGAGATCACTTTTATTCTATACTTCCAGTTTGGTTTGAGTTGGTGAAGCTGAAAGCTAAAGCTAAGGTAATAGCGCCCTCTGCCGGAGGAGTCCGCTCTTCAGTTTTCACCAACACACAAACAGGTGAGAGAACAGGGAGATTTCATAATGAAGTCTGGCTGAAATCAATACACAGTAAAGAAAGACATTTATTTAGTTTATTTTGAGTTTATTCACTTTTTCACTCGTTCATTTGTGTTTATAAATCCTCCATATTTAACCAGTAATATTTCCATTTTCTGCTACTTTTTTCTACTACATTTCAGGGGGAAATATTGTACTTTTTACTGCATTTATCTGACAGCTTCAGTTACTTTGCAGATTATCTGCAGATCTAATAATTGCTGATATATTCTTATAGATTAAACTACCAGCCGTATCTAAAGTCATTAAAAGTAGCTCCACCTTTACCAGCTGACACATCCATTCAACCTTTATTTTAACTCTGAGATATGTTGAGGCAGAAGCCACATTTACAGTATATAAAATCTGAGACATCAAGAAACACAAATAAGAAACTTACATGAAAATGACGATAAAAAGTCAAAATAATAAAACCTGAAGAATAAATAAAGCAGTTTCAATCTGAAGCAAATTAATCAACTAAAACAAGAACAGCTGGAAGTGAAATAAGATGGAAATTAAATCAATAATTATAATTAATAATTTATTATAATAATAATAATTAATTATAATGCAATAATAATAATAATATAGATTATTCTGCTTCATGAGTACTTTTACTTTTAATACTTTAGTTATATTTTGATGCTAATGCCTCTGTAGCCTTTTATTTTTAATTTTGAAATCAGGATTTTTACTTGTAACTTACTACTTGTATTTCTACATTGTAGTATTAGCCTAGTACTTTTACTGAAGTACAAGATCAGACTCAGACTGAAGCCATCTATTGATTCTACTGCTGTTATTAGCATTAGCTACTAGCTAGCCTGCCTTTAGCAGTGTGCTAGCTAACACTCAGTGAACCAGCACTTACTGTCTCCAGGTGAAGATGAAGGTCCGTCATACTGAGCTGTTAGGTGATCAGATATCAATCACTGATGTGACGTGTTTAATGGAGAAGCTAGCAACATGCTGCTATGTGCTAACTGCTGCTAGCTGCTGGCTGGCTGGCTGGCGTTGACTACGCTGCCATGGCAACATGGAGAGGACTACATATCGTTGTCATAGGTCAGGGGTCTCTTAGCAACCTGCGGCTCTTCAGCTCCTCTCCAGTGGCTCCCTGGGGATTTATAAACACATTTGTGGAAATGAATAACTGATTTTATGTTTACATTTTCATTTTTATGCATCATTGTTGTAGGTCTATGGTACGACGGTACGACGGAGTATTAGGGACACATTGAGGAAAAAATAATCTGAGATTTAGAGAATAAAGTTATAGGTTTACGAGAAACAAGTTGTAATATTAAGAGAATAAAGTCACAAGTTTACGAGAATAAAGTCGTAATATTATGAGAATAAAGTCACAAGTTTACGAGAACAAAGTCGTAATATTATGAGAATAAAGTCACAAGTTTACGAGAATAAAGTCGTAATATTATGAGAATAAAGTCACAAGTTTACGAGAATAAAGTCGTAATATTAAGAGAATAAAGTCATAGGTTTACGAGAAAAAAGTCATAATATGAGAATAAAGTCAGAAATTTACGAGAATAAAGTCATAATATTGTGAGAATAAAGTCATAAGTTTACGAGAAAAAAGTCGTAATATGAGAATAAAGTCATAATATTATAAAGTAGTAATTTAACGTGTTATTTTCTTTTTTTCTTGTAAAGTTATAACTTTATTCTCGTAATATTATGACTTTATTCTGTAAATCTCAGATGTTTTTTTCCCTCAATGTGGCCCTACATTTGCACTTTGGCCCTCACTGCATTAGACTTATATACTATGTACTTAGACCAATAACTGTGTTACCTTCATCACAATACTCAAATGTTTTGCGGCTCCAGACAGATTTGTATTTATTTATTTTTTTGCCTAAAATCTCTCTTTCGATAATAAAGGCTGCTGACCCCTGTTGTAGGTGTTACCACTACATAGACCACAATCCAACGCGGCAAGCCAGTGGGAGGAGTCACTGGTCGCTCGGCCAATCAGAGAGCGGCGGGAGCTTTTCAAACTCAGAGGAGCAGCGGACAGTTTGAGACGGAGACCCAACCTAGTTTTACACGTTTGTACGGTCTGAACTCAAACCGGAGGGATATTAATTAAACCGAGAAGATAAATAAAGAGATAATTCAGCCGCCAGAGGACGAAGGCACGGAACCAACATGACGGATTCATCCGGACGCTGTGAGTCAAACTGCTGCTTGTTTAACTGTAGTTGATCTAAAGGTGTAGTTTCTATCTTCTACCTGCTGCTGTGATCTGTTCACTGCTGCTTGTTTAACTGTAGTTGATCTAAAGGTGTAGTTTCTATCTTCTACCTGCTGCTGTGATCTGTTCACTGCTGCTTGTTTAACTGTAGTTGATCTAAAGGTGTAGTTTCTATCTTCTACCTGCTGCTGTGATCTGGTCATTGCTGCTTGTTTAACTGTAGTTGATCTAAAGGTGTAGTTAGTTTCTCTCTTCTACCTGCTGCTGTGATCTGTTCATGTTTTCATCTTGTCTTTACTGGATTAAACTCATTCACACTAAAGGAAACATCACAGAAACATACTGTGGATTATTTATTATTAATGTACACTTATAATACTTTAACACAAGTAGTTATTGACCAGCTGACTTTATAATGGTGCCTAATGATTATATGTTGATTATAATTTGTAATATTACTTTTACAGTTTTTATAGCTGGATGTTTTATTTTTACACATTCATATCACATCAGATTGATATAAACAGAGCTGCAACTAACTATGGCTGATCTTTTGTATCTGTGATGAAACCGGAAGTTGTTTACCTGTCTACTGTCTCTCTGACATGTTGTTCAAATTTTATATAGAAGTTGGTTGTTGAAATCAATAAGAATGATAATAATAATTATTATTATTATCAATAATAATAATAATAATAATTAGAGAGGCTGTGCCGTCTGACACACCTGTTCCTTCAGCATCTTGTATTTACTTTTTTGCACTGTGGCTATATGCTATATATTGCACATCTTAATGTAAATATTTGTACATATTTCATAGTTTTTATATTCTCATTTTCTTATTTTTAATTTAGTACTTTATTTCTTTAGATATATTATGTTCATATTGTAGCATTATGTACATAATTTACATGTTATTTACTCCTTTATTTCCATTTGCTTACTTTTCCAGATGAGCGTCTGACAGCAGAGCAAATGGATGAACAGAGGATCCAGAACGTGGCCTATCAGTACCTCTGCAGGCTGGAGGAGGCTAAGAGGTCAGTGGATCCACTTCAGTCCTGGTCCACTAGAGTTGTTCAGATACCATTTTTTTCTTTACCGATTCCGATACCTGAATTTGCAGTCTCAGCCGATACTGAGTACCGATACGATACCAGCGTGATAAAAAATATATAGTTGTTGTTGTTATTATTATTATTATTATTATTATTATTATTATTATTATTAACAACAACTGTTTACTACACTACTACATGTTCCTCGCTCGTGTGACATCATTCACTCTATGACTCTCTCAGGTGGATGGAGGCGTGTCTGGGGGAGGAGCTTCCTGCTCCCACTGAACTGGAGGAGGCGCTGAGGAACGGAGTCTTCCTCGCTAAACTCGGTCATCGATTCGCTCCGAACGCCGTCGCCGTGAAGAAGATCTACGACCCTGAGCAGCTCCGATACCAGGTCACACACACACACACAGACACACACACACACCCACACAGTAACACACAGTAACCAACACACAGAGCAATCCAACCTGTCAATAATCAATAATCAGTTGTGTATTGATCTGATCAGGCGGTGGGTCTTCAGTTCCGTCACACTGACAACATCAACCACTGGAGGAACGCCATGACCACCCTTGGACTGCCAACGGTCAGTAAGCACACTCCTACTGACTGATAAGCTGATCAGAGTATTGATCTGATCATAGTATTGATATACTGATCAGAGCATTGATCAGTAATCACTTGTTGTTGTTTTCAGATCTTCCATCCAGAAACTACAGACGTCTACGACAAGAAGAACATGCCGAGAGCCGTTTACTGTATCCATGCTCTCAGGTCAGCTCACCTGTCTGTCTCTACACCTGTCTGTCTCTCTGTCTCTACCTGTCTCTCTGTCTCTACCTGTCTCTACCTGTCTCTCTCTCTACCTGTCTGTCTCTGTGTTAACAGCCCATCTGTCTCTCTGCAGCCTCTACCTGTACAGACTGGGTCTGGCTCCTCAGATCCACGACCTCTATGGAAAAGTCAAGTTCACAGGTGAATAACAAAACAATGTTTATTAATGTTAAAGGTTTAATTATAATTAATATAGTCTGATATGATGATTATTAACTGTATTATTATGTGTGTGTGTGTGTGTGTGTTCAGAGGAGGAGATCAACAACATGAAGTCAGAGCTGGATAAATACGGGATCCAGCTGCCGGCGTTCAACAAGATTGGAGGAATTCTGGCCAATGAGCTGTCAGTGGATGAGGCTGCAGGTAGGGAGAAGAGAAGAGGAGGAGGAAGAGAAAAGAGGGGGAGGAGGAGATAAGGAGGAGCCAGTGACCCAGCCTCTCTTTTTTCCCCATCAGTCCATGCAGCGGTGATCGCCATCAACGAGGCGGTGGACAGAGGTCAGGTGGAGGTCACGGCGACGGCTCTGAAGAACCCCAATGCCCTCCTCAGTGACCTGCAGGAAGCGCTGATGAGCGTCTACCAGGAGGTGCTGCAGCACGCCAAAACACGGAAACAAGAGCACGCCGCCAGCAGGGTGAGATCTGAGCTCTGATTGGTCAGAGAGAAGTCTGGTCGTCCAATCAGAAGACAGTCTGACTGTTGCTGTTGTTGTTAATGTGTGTGTGTCTGTGCGTGTGCGTGTCAGGGTGGCGGTCCGGAGGATATCTACGAGGAGTTTCTGACTCAGAGAGAAATCCAGGACAACATCAACATGGCCAACGGTGAGTTTCACCAACACACCAAACTTCATGCAAAAATCACATGATTTAACTCTCCACTTTCATTTGAACTGTTAAAACTGAACTACACCATATATAAATATATGAGTCTGTAACTGCAGCTCCACTGAGACAAAACGTCTCTTTAATTATGAACTGAGACATTTCAAACCAGGAAGTAATAAAAAGATCATCAGATAAATAAAATCTGTGTCTCTGATTAATATTAATAATGTCTCTCAGTGCGGTCAGCGGTGGAGAAGGTGGATGAAGCTCTGGACTCTGCAGATGAACTCTCTCTGCTGTCCGCTCTGCAGCTGCCATGTTTGGCCCTCAGGGGCGTCCGTACTGACAACGGCCCCTGGTACCTGGACCAGCTGTCAGCAGACCGCCAGCAGAAGGCCCTGGTACTCACACACACACTAACACTCATGGTTACAGGAACACCACCAGTCTACTGAGATTCACGGCCGTACAATGTGCTTCCACATCGCGTAATGTTGTGTTCTCACTTCCATTTAGAGCAGAAGTGTCATTATTTAGCTTAGCGTCACCCGACACCAGTATTAATACATCCATGGTTATCATCCTTTACTGGACAAAAAGCTGTTTTTAAGCCTTAAAGAAATGTTATTACGTTTTAATGTTTTTTCAGGTGAGAAAGTAACCGTTTATTTCCAACATGAATTTAACAAAATAAATTTGGAAATTAGCTCCGATGTTTTCGGAGCAGTGAGGAGCTGCTGGCTGTGTGAGACATCTAGCTAGCACTAGATGGTTATTTATAACTAGCAATTTGGCGATAGATGATCTAAGTAGCTGTTGGCTATATAGCCACTTCAGAGGTTGTTGTCCCTGTTTGTCGATTAGACACAGAAACAAGGAACAGAGAGTCCAGGCTAAAAACTACCCAAAGTTGTCCTTTTAATAAGTTAAACATGAACACGTTGAACATCTTAAGACACCAGATTTAACCAGATAAGAATTTATTGTGGAAAGATTTTAATAACAAACATGAGAAACAACATTTCATTTGATCCTGTTTGACCTCTGTGACCCCTGACCTTTGATCCCAGGATGAGGGCTGTGTTGATCCTCTGGAGCCTGATGAGCTGCAGGAAGGTGTGACCATCGCCAACCAGGATGCTCAGAGAGACCGGGCCAGTAAGTCACACTGGCCTGTCCCCACGCCTGAACCCTCACTGATACACACACACACACACACACACACACACACACACACACACACACACACACACACACACACACACACACACACATGTTGTCATTAACTCTGTGTGTGTGTGTGTGTGTGTGTGTGTGTGTGTCTCAGTGCATGCAGCGGTGCAGAGTGTTAATGGGTCGCTGCGTCTCAGCGACCCCAGACACACGGTCAGCTGTCTGATGACCTCTGACCTCGAGCTTCCTGAAGTTTTTCCATTCGCTGCGACTCTTTATCACCGAGAGCTGCAGCTGCTGCAGAGACAGACGGCACAGGTACACCTGAGACACACCTGAGAGACACATGAGACACACCTGAGAGAATAAATAAATATAAATCAGTGTAACAGCAGCATTAATATAATATAATATTTATTGAATCATAATATAATGTTGCAATATTAATGTAATATTAATGTAATCATAATATTAATGTAATGTGATATTAATAAAAAGTTAATGTAATATTGATAAAGTTTTAAGGAGCGTGTTTCCTGTCTGTCTCCACCAGGGGGAGCTGCAGCAGGAGGAGCTGTTTGTTGCCGTGGAGATGCTGTCAGCTGTCGCTCTCATCAATCAGGCGTTGGAGGTGGGACATCTGCAGCAGTTCAGCTCCTCATTGGTCAGTCCGTCTGCAGGACTCTCTGATGTCGACCACACCCTGCTGGACAGGTACAACTCCTCCTACCTTGCGCCTCGCTCCCATAGAGCTCTGTGAATCAACAGGAAGTTCATTCATTCCTATGGGAACCTCCGTGACCTCTGATGTGTTGGCGAAAGTCTTCCCTCCGTTTTAGTTTTTTTTGGTCCGTAATTAGTACGTAGTAAAGTATGTTGAAAAATTTGAACATTTGCGGCAGATTACGAACAGACCGTATGCACTGTGTGCCACAGGAACTTAGCATGAAATGCTAACTTCCTGGTTAGCTAACATTGCTAGCATGCTAACATACAGAGTGCATGTAGTTGTTCATACATCTTTTAACAAAAGACTATTAGCATAAAATGCTAACTTCCTGTGTAATTAGCTAATTTTCTTCTTTGTTAAAAGACGTATGAACCACTATATGCACTCTGTATGTTACACAGCTAGCATGCTACCAATGGTAGCCAACATGCTGTCGAACTTTTCACTTTAAAGAAAATGTCATGTGACTCGTCTGGACTGGACGGCGAAAAAAACAACAATATTAACTTCTCTCCTGTATCTGCGATGGCGTTTTCATCTATCCATAAAGAGATGCATTTCCTAGCGTTGAACACCAGGGGGCGTGATCTGGCGTTTTCCTCTCAGACGGCATCACAGCTGTTGGTGTTGAACTGTACAGGTGTTCCTAATAAAGTGGCCACTGACAGTAAAACGATAGTAACTACAGGAACTTAGAGGTCTCTGATGGTGCTGATGATGATGATGATGGTGATGATGATGTCATCGTCAGGTACTTTGAGTGTCTGGTTGGTGTGAAGCAGCAGGTGAGCAGAGATCTGCTGACCTGGAATCAGCTGCAGGGAGGAATCAACTCTGTCAACAACGCCATGCAGGACGAACACCAACGTACGCAAAACACACACACACGCATGCCTTACACACTCTTTGACCTCTCTGTGTGACCTCTGACCTCTTTGGGTGACCTCTGACCTTTAGAGCTGCTGTCTGTCGGTCTGGTGAACAAGGCCGTGATCAGAGGAGACTCTCAGCAGCTGCTGTCTGCTCTGCTGCTGCCCTCCTGTGGTGTGGAGGAGGTTCTACCTGCCAACAGCTGCAGATACCTGACCTTGCTCACCAGAGCCAGGCAGCACAAAGCTCAGGTAACCACACAGGTAACCAGTAACCTCACAGGTAACCAGTAAACACACAGGGAACCAGTAACCACACAGGGAACCAGTAACCACACAGGGAACCAGTCACAGGTAAGCAGGGATTCAAACCGACACCTCAGACTTTAGTCAGAAGCAGAACTCAGATATTTTGTGTGAATGCTGGAAGCATCAGACAGTCTAATTATGCCACCCCCCCAACCCCATCCCTTCAAAATAAAAGCCCCATGGAGTAATTCTGTCTTAACAGGAAGCTCAGGATGATACTTGTTTCTTAAAATAAAAGCCCCAGAAGGTAGCTATCTTAACAGGGAACTCAGGACTAACTATTTATGATGCTTCAGCTGCTTTTTTAAATCCATTTACAACTTTTATCTACTGATTCATACTAAATTTAAACTTTAAAATATTCCACATCTTTCATACATCATTGGTACTATTTAAGTTTGAATGACATTTGTATCCTCGGCAATAAGTCGGACTCGTTTCCGGTGGGGGTTGGCCTCCGCCAGGGCTGCGCTTTGTCACCAATCCTGTTCGTGATATTCATGGACAGGATATCGAGGCGTAGTCGGGTGGAGGAGGGTTTGCAGATCGGTGTGCTGAGGATCTCATCGCTGCTTTTTGCAGATGATGTGGTCCTGTTGGCATCATCGACCTCCAGCACTCACTGGATCGGTTCGCAGCCGAGTGTGACGCAGTCGGGATGAGAATCAGCACCTCTAAATCTGAGGCCATGGTTCTCAGCAGGAAACCGGTGGTTTGCCTACTCCGGGTAGGGAATGAGTCCTTACCCCAAGTGAAGGAGTTTAAGTATCTCGGGGTCTTGTTCGCGAGTGAGGGGACGATGGAACGTGAGATTGGTCGGAGAATCGGAGCAGCAGGGGTGGTATTGCATTCGCTTTACCGCACCGTTGTGACGAAAAGAGAGCTGAGCCGGAAGGCAAAGCTCTCGATCTACCGTTCAATCCTCGTTCCTACTCTCACCTATGGTCATGAGGGTTGGGTCATGACCGAAAGAACGAGGTCGCGGGTGCAAGCGGCCGAAATGGGTTTCCTCAGGAGGGTGGCTGGCGTCTCCCTTAGAGATAGGGTAAGAAGCTCAGTCATCCGTGAGGGACTCGGAGTAGAGTCCTTGCTCCTTTGCGTCGAAAGGAGCCAGTTGAGGTGGTTCGGGCATCTAGCACGGATGCCTCCTGGGCGCCTCCCTTGGGAGGTGTTCCAGGCACGACCAGCTGGGAGGAGACCACGGGGAAGACCCAGGACTAGATGGAGAGATTATATCTCTACTCTGGCCTGGGAACGCCTCGGGATCCCCCAGTCAGAGCTGGTTAATGTGGCCCGGGAAAGGGAAGTTTGGGGTCCCCTGCTGGAGCTGTTGCCCCCGCGACCCGATCCCGGATAAGCAGTTGAAGATGGATGGATGGATGGACATTTGTATGAATTACATCCATTACACCCCGTCTTCTTACAGATAAATCACAGCAATCCAGTGTAGCGTCAGCTTTTCAACAAACCTTGAAATATTTCAAATCTTTCATACATTATTGGTATTATTCAACTTTTAAAGCCAGCAATACAGCGTAGCGTCTACCTTTCAACATCCTGCATTCACACCGCAGTTTCTTCAGAAATTACATTCTCTAGTTAATCTTGACCTTCAGTTCATTTGAATGAATCTGAGTATTTTGTTTTTTAAAGTTGATGTATTGTGTACTTTTTCTGTCCAATCAGGTGAGCAGGGACCCAAAATCTGAGCTGTGGTTGGCTGATATCCAGGAAGCAGTGAAGAGAGCCAATCAGCAGAGCCAGAAAGCTCTGAAGCGTGAGTCCCAGACTTTATTGATTATTTATTGATCACTTTATTTCTTTTATCTGATATTACTGTTAATTATTCTGCTCCAGTCATCGGTTCATTTGTTTTGGTTATTGATCATTTTTAAATAGTCACCTCAGTTTTAAAAAGTGATCTATGATTTTATGTTATTATTATTATATTTGTATAATATCTGTTGATTGCAAATGAGGAGATTCTTCTGCTGTGTTTGTGCTGTGGATGTCTCCAGACATTAATGTTTATTAATAATGATAATGATGTAGTTGTTTGTGTGTGTGTGTGTGTGTGTGCTCAGTGTGTCTGTCATTAGCTGCAGTGAATCAGGCTGTAAAGGAGAATAAAGTGAATCAGACTTTTCGTGTTCTGAGTTTACCTGAAGTCCAGCTGCAGGGAGTCGTTCCCACCTGTGCTGCTGATTATCAGAGAGAGCTCTACAGTCTGATGTCAGACCGGATGCACACAGGTACAACTGACTGTCTGCAGTCGTCTGTCCCTCTGTTTCTGTATCTTCAGTTTATCACTCCGTCATCTGACTGACTGACAATCTGAATTGTAGAGAGAGGAGATGAAACTTTAACTTTCCATCACCGTCATCAGTCTGTATAATAGAACATGAGTCAGTTTGATCATAAATGGCGTTATAGAGATAGTGTGTGTGTTTGTGTGTGTGTTTAGGAGACAACCGTAGTCCGTGGGTTCGAGTTCGGCTGGACGACAGCTCGTTTTACTACCTCCACCTGAACAGACTGGAGGGCAGCTGGG
Organism: Sebastes fasciatus; assembly: GCF_043250625.1. Taxonomy (NCBI): domain Eukaryota; kingdom Metazoa; phylum Chordata; class Actinopteri; order Perciformes; family Sebastidae; genus Sebastes; species Sebastes fasciatus. Next base: position 25,124,502 of record NC_133806.1, on the reverse strand, counting down.
AGAAACCCAACGGCTTCATACACAACAGTGTGTTCCTCGACCAACAACAGATACAGGTACAGACAGACCTGAGGGTCAGAGGTCAGCGTCAGGGTCTCTACTACAGGTACAGACACACCTGAGGGTCAGAGGTCAGCGTCAGGGTCTCTACTACAGGTACAGACAAACCTGAGGGTCAGAGGTCAGCGTCAGAGTCTCTACTACAGGTACAGACACACCTGAGGGTCAGAGGTCAGCGTCAGAGTCTCTACTACAGGTACAGACACACCTGAGGGTCAGAGGTCAGAGGTCAGGAGGAGATCAGATCTTCATTTCCACATTTCAAAGACAACATTTCAGGACAAGAATTGAAATGTTTGTCCCCCTGCCTGTGATTGGTCAGAAACAGCGATGCCGTGTGTGATGTCATCATGTCTCTGCTCCCTACAGGAAGTAGTCAGCAGCGTTTCGGGCACGTACAGTCGCGGCGTCCTCTGGCGGAGCAGAGAAGCCTTCGTCGTTGGTCTGCAGGCGGTCAGTCGAGGATTCCTGCTCAGACAGAAGCTGGAGGCTCGACGGCGTTACCTGACCAATCAGACACCTGCTGTCATCATCATCCAGGTGAGCTTATACGGAGGACCAAACCCGCCAAAATCAAAAATAAATTAATGACTCCATAAATAAATAACATTAATTGTAGCAAAAATAATATAAAAAATAAATGTAGCCATTAATTAATTGATAAAATCTGACATAAATTAATATTTCTGTTTAAATTTGCTTTTTAATTTATTTACATTTGTATTAATTCCCTTATTTATTTACTTTTCTGTTTAATTTCCACTTTTATTTATGTATTTATTTTTTAATGAATTTTTTTATTTATTTATTTATTATTGCATTTATTTTTATTTATTTAAACACAGTATTATTTATGTGTTTAAGCATTTATTTATTTTAGGGCTGTCAAAGTTAACGCAATAATAACACATGATGTAAAATCATTTTAACAGCACTAATTTCTTTAATGTGTTAACGCAATTGATATTTCAGAGGTAGTAAACCTAATGAATCCATTGGTACCAACCATGTCATACTAGCTTGTAGTGAAGGGTTAAGTATTATTTTCGCATTAACTTTGACATCCCTAAAATAATTTATTGCTTAAACACATAAATGAATACATGCATTCAAAAATAAATATAAAATAAATGAAAAATAATTGCAAAAAATAAATACATAAATAAAAATAATAAAAAAATAAATAAAAAAATGAATACAAATAAATAAAATTGGAAATTAAACAGAATAGTAAATTTACAAATGTAAATTAAAAAAAGCAAATTAAAACAGAAATCTCAATTTATGTCACATTTTATCAATTAATTAATGCGTACATTTATTTTTAATATTATTTTCACTATCTTTTAATGGCTTATTTATTTATTTATCAAATCTTTTATTGATTTATTTTAGATTTTGGCAGGTAATCCATAAATTCAAACGACTGTAGGTAATATTTATGTACGACAACAGTGAGACAGCTATTACTAACTGGTGTATACTGGTTTATACTGGTGTTTACTGGTTTATACTGGCCACTGATCATTGTGTCTGTGTGTGTTCAGTCTCATTGGAGGAGGTTGGTCCAGCAGCGGGCGTACAGACGTCGGCTGCAGTTTCTCTACATGAACTGGAGAGCTGTTGTCAAGGTAACGACTAACTCATCATGACTCACGCTACAGGTAATGTTTTTAATTCAAGGTGTCACAAAGAAATCTGTCTGGACAGAAGACCAACAAAATACAGATGTATAATTAGATATCAGATTAAATCATCATAATTACAGACAGAGACCACTGACAGGCGTCTGCTATGTGTTCACACCGAGAGCGAACGCAATAACATACAATGTCAATGCAAAGAGGCGAATAATAGGCGCAAATGACGCAACACAAACACACAACTCGCGTCACAGTGTGAGTTGAAATATTTCAACTGGAGTGATAAATGTGCGTGCCGCTGTGTTGTGAAAGCCTCTCAGCATTGAGATTGTCCTCCTGTGGTCACTGACGTCCTGACGTTGTTGAATCAGAAATGGAGGAAATAACCACAGCTACGATAGAACATCATATCTGTACAAAGACCGGACCAAACTCTGTGTAGAAACCACAGACTGTCTATGGTAGAAACAACAACGCTGCTGCCGTATTTATGCCTAGATGACTTTATGTTGAGTGTTGATGGAGCAGCTGCATAGCCTGGCACTGATCCATCCAAACTCCATTCAGAAAACAAGCATTTTAAAAGTTGTTTTGTTTGTCGTCCTGATAACAGACCTGACAAAGCATGAATTCAGACGTTTTACTAATCAGCATCATTATGTAGTTATTTCAGCATCATTTTGATCTGTTCATTGATATTAAATCACAGAACAATCTGTTTATTTTGGGTTCATACCTCAGTAGTGACGTGTGGCTGCTAGATAGTCAGTGTAAAGACACTGTATGTGAATACAGCTCGCCGCCGGGTGATGTTATGAACCCAGACAAGACGGCATTTGGTTTTCTGGTTCAACTCGCACAACTCGCACGAGTAAAGTGAGGCGAAAATGAGCTTTTCTCTTGGTTTGAACCCAGTGTTATTGACCAGAAGATTATCAGTGTGAGTGAAGGATGTTAAAGAATGACCTCATAAAGACCCGATCAACAAGGTTTAATATCAACATAATTCTGTAATTATTGTTTAGTTAATTGAAGATGTAAACAAACACCTGATAAATGTTAAATGTTTGTATTAACAGATCCAGTCGTTTGTGAAGATGTGGTCGGCGAGGAGAAAATATCGAGCTCGACTGAGTTTCTTCAGACGTCATGTGAGTCGTCCTGTTACTCAGACATTTGACAGTAGTTCTCAACCTTTCTTACCTCTTTCTCCGTGGTCTGAGGCTGTAGTAACTCTGCGTGTCCACAGGTTGGCGCCATCATAAAGATTCAGGCCTTCTTCAGAGCCAACAGAGCTCGAGACGAGTACAGGATGCTGGGTAAGTTTACTAACGAGGGATCATTTCATCTTGTGTTTCTGGACTCTAAACGAGAATTTTCAGGTACTTTAAGTCATTATTAAGCCCCTCCCCCTCTCTTGTCTCAGTGCACTCGGCCACGCCCCCCCTGTCTGTGGTCAGGAAGTTTGTTCACCTGCTCGACCTGGGCGACAGTGACATCAGAGAGGAGGCGGAGCAGCTGCGTCTGAGGGAGGAGGTGGTGAGGAGCATCCGCTTCAACCGACAGCTGGAGGCCGACCTGGACCTGATGGACCTGAAGATCGGCCTGCTGGTCCGCAACAGAGCCACGCTACAGGTAACTCACTACACGCTACAGGTAACTCACTGCTGAACAGGAAACTGACTACTGGACAGGTATCTCCTAACAATCTCCTAACCACCCAAGCCTTCCTCGTTAAGGTGTGCGTCCTCGTTAGTGTTAACGAACCTGTCTCTCTAAACAGGAAGTGGTGTCTCACTGCAAGAAGCTGACAAAGAAGAACAAGGAGCAGCTGTCAGACATGATGGACGTGGAGAGAAGTAAAGGTCTGAAAGCTCTGAGCAGAGAGAGGAGAGAGAGACTGGAGGCCTACCAACACCTGTTCTACCTGCTACAGGTGACACACACACACACACACACACACACACACACACACACACACACACACACACACACACCTGTTCTACACTTGTGGTATATCACCTGTGTGTGTGTTGTTCCAGACCCAGCCTCTGTACCTGGCCCAGCTGATCTTCCTGATGCCTCAGAGTCGCTCCACCTCCTTCATGGAGATGTTGGTGTTCAGTCTGTTTAACTACGGTGCCGACCGAAGAGACGCCTTCCTGCTGCTGCAGCTGTTCACGGCGGCGCTGCGATACGAGATCAGGTGAATATATATCACATTAACACACACTGTGGGTCCCTGTTAGCGTGTTCACACCTGTAACGTGTACCTGTGTGATGATGTCAGACTGAAGGTGGAGCAGCCTCAGGACGTGGTCACAGGTAACCCCACCGTCATCAAGATGTTGGTGAACTTTTACCGCCACGCTCGCGGTCAGAACGCCCTGCGGGAGTCTCTGGGTCCAGCTCTGCAGGACGTCCTGCTGGACCGGAGCCTCAGCATCAGGACTGACCCGGTGGACGTCTACAAGACCTGGATCAACCAGACCGAGACCCAGACCGGACACAAGAGGTGTGAACGGACACACATGTTGGTCATGATGGTGTTGATGATGATGTTAAATCTTTCCTGACTCACCTGTCGGCGTCTTGCAGCTCCCTGCCATACGAGGTCTCACCTGCTGACGCTCTGAGTCACCCAGAGGTCCAGAGACGTATTGACATCGCCATCATCAACCTGAAGAACCTGACGGACCGAGTCCTCAAAGCCATCACCTCTAACCTCCACAAACTACCGTAGGTCTCCACCCGTTTACCTCCACCTGTTCACCTTCACCTGTTCACCTCCACCTGTTCACCTCCAACCTCCACAACCTACTGTAGGTCTCCACCCGTTTACCTCCATCCGTTCACCTCCACCCATTCACCTCTAACCTCCACAAACTACCGTAGGTCTCCACCCGTTTACCTCCACCTGTTCACCTTCACCTGTTCACCTCCACCCATTCACCTCCAACCTCCTCAAACTACCGTAGGTCTCCACCCGTTTACCTCCTACTGTTTACCTTCACCAGTTCACCTCCAACCTCCACAAACTACCATAGGTCTCCACCCGTTTACCTCCACCCGCTCACCTCCAACCTCCACAAACTACCATAGGTCTCCACCCGTTAACCTTCACCTGTTTACCTTCACCCGTTCACCTCCAACCTCCACAAACTAACGTAGGTCTCCACCCGTTTACCTCCACCTGCTCACTTCCAACCTCCTCAAACTAACGTAGGTCTCCACCCGTTTACCTCCACCCGTTCACCTCCAACCTCCACAAACTAACGTAGGTCTCCACCCGTTTACCTCCACCTGCTCACTTCCAACCTCCTCAAACTAACGTAGGTCTCCACCCGTTTACCTCCACCCGTTCACCTCCAACCTCCACAAACTAACGTAGGTCTCCACCCGTTTACCTCCACCCGCTCACCTCCAACCTCCACAAACTACCGTAGGTCTCCACCTGCTCACGTCACATTAATGTTGTTCTGTGCTGTTTGTTATAGTTACGGTTTACGTTACACGGCGAAGGTTCTCCGAGACGCCCTGAAGGCGAAGTTCCCTGAAGCCAGCGAAGACGAACTCTACAAGGTGAGATCCAGGATTTAGACAGTTAGCAGTTTTCTGAATGCAATATAAATATGTTGTTGTCTCCTATTCTAAAATGGTGTATCTGAATATTTCTGCATACTGAGGTCCCTAAACAGTCTTGAATTACATAAATTGGGTATCACTGTAAAGCTGAGACTCACGTGGATCCAATGAGCCCAACTGTATTCGTGTGATGATGTTAGTCCCCATAGGAGCCATTTCATTGACCTCACTGTATAAATTGGGACGTGTTAAATGTCTCCCTCAGATTGTCGGTAACCTGGTCTACTATCGCTACATGAACCCGGCCATCGTTGCGCCGGACGGTTTCGACGTGGTGGACCGGTCCGCCGGCTCCGCCCTGCAGCCGGAGCAGCGCCACATCCTGGGCTCTATCGCCCGAATGCTGCAGCACGCCGCCGCCAACAAGCACTTCCACGGAGACGGATACCACGTCAGAGCTCTGAACCAGTATATCAGCCAGACTCACAGCAAGTTCAGGTCAGAATATGACGAATAATACGACCTCTGACCTTTGAAGTCATTCCTTTAATCCAACAGCAATAAAATATCTGTGCTCAAAATAAAAGATAAATGTTTAACTCAAACAATGAATACGATTAAATACAATAATAATGCATTTGAAACGCCAAATATCTATTTATCCAACAGAAAAATTTAAATTTTATTCAGCCGTTCATATTTATAATCTAATTAAACAATCATTCCACCACCACACCAAATTCCACTCTGTAATTTAACACTTTAAAGTTTCTTTAAATATCTGCTGCAGTGCTCACTCCACATTAAACACACGGGTGGCATTCAGACATCACTTCCCGCTAACTTCACAGAGAACATTGAGGATCTGTTTTAACTGAATATATTCTCTGGTGTATTCACCTGCTCAGGTACTTTAGCATGTTAGCCTGTTAGCTTCAAGTATGTTTAAACAACAGCTGGATGTGCAGTAGCCTGCTGAGCATGCTCAGATGCACCAGCTCATAAATAACATTCAGTATATTGACTGCATGTTGTTCTGGTCTGAACTGGTTTCATGAGGTTCTTTTATTTATGAGAAGAAGAAGAGAAACTTTCTGTTGTTTCTTTGTGTTGGACAGGAACTTCCTGTTGAGTGTTTGTGACGTTCCTGAACCAGAAGACACGTTCAACGTGGACGAATACTCGGAGCTGCTCATCGTCAACAAGCCCGTCGTCTACATCTCCATCAGCGAGCTGCTCAACACACACAAGGTCTGTTCAGAGACACCTGGACCTGGGGCCTTTCTCATTTCCTAGTTTTGTACATACTCCATTCCTTTCCTCGCCTCCTCTCTCCTCGCATCTACGCGAGGAGAGAAGAGTTGAGGCAACAAGCATTTAACAAATGAGACATTGTTTTATAAAGCCCCCTTTATATAGACCTCTTTATATAGACCCCTTTATATAGACCTCTTTATATAGACCCCTTTATATAGACCTCTTTATATAGACCTCTTTTCTGTTAGTAACCATGATGAGGTGTTTAGTGGGCGGGTGGTACTCATTTTCTGTAGCATGGTGGAATTTAGTAAGGTAGCTAGCTAACTAGCCAGTCGCTAAATGAGTAAAATTGAACAACTTAATGCTTCATCCACACACTCTTGTCACAGCGTAGGAAAGCACAGTGCTATCACCAGATGAGTGACAACTTTGTTCAGCTCATTTTCTGTGTTTCATGACAGTATGGTGGAATTAGCAAGCTAAGCTAGCTAAGTAACCAGCAGTCCGACCAGCGGGCTGGTGGCCAACGGCAGCGCTGTAAAGATAAATTGAGGGCGTATAAATCTTTGGATGCCTATAGTTAACTATCCTTCAGTAAAGTCAGTCAAAAAGAGAGTCATACTATATCGGAGAAGCGTTTCAGAGATGGAGAGAAAGGGTTGTTAATAGTTTAGTCTTCTGCTAACAGCAGCCAATGGTTCACGGCTGCTGTTAACAGAAGGCTAAATATTAACAACATTTACTCTCCATCTCTGAAACGTTTCTCTGATATTGTAGCTCGCTAGAGCCTCGAATCACAGTTTTTCATTTCAGATGTATGTGATATCTGGATTTTGGCACCCAACAACACAGAAAGATGACATTTAGATGTGTAACTTTAGTCCACTGCTAGTGTTAGCCTCCAGTCTTTCCTTTGTTTAGCCTCCAGCCAACACCGTGACGTCATCATGACGTCCACACTAAAAGGGTCTATTAGCAGGTGAACTTGACGTAGCTACATTCAATAGGTGAGGTCATTAAAGAGTGTGGGCAGAAGAGCCTTATGAAGCGCTACACAAACAGTGAAGGGCAGAAAGTTTGATCATCTTAAATAACAACTGATGAAAACAGAAGGAACAGTTCCAGTAGAGTTCTGCTCTGGTTTGACATTAATCCAGCTGTGTGTCTGTGTGTGTTCAGTTGTTGTTGGAGCAGCAGGAGGTTTTGTGTCCGGACCCCTCAGATCCTCTCAGACTGCTGCTGAAGGACCTCGGATCAGTACCCACCCTGCAGGACCTCATCGGTACTACAACTAATACTACAACTCTACTGCTACTACCGATACTACTGGTACTACTTTATCACTGTCTCTGCTTTCTGCTCTTCAGGAGAGTGTTCTTCAGCAGATCCAGGATCAGAGTCCGGTCTGTCTCAGAGCAGCAAGATGGAGGTTTCTCTGACTCTCACCAACAAGTTTGACATCTTCAACGAGTCCGACGACAAACCAGACGCCAGAGGACTGCTGCTCAGGTAGCTTAGCATGTTAGCCTGTTAGCTTCACCTGTTCAGGTAACTTGGCATGTTAGCTTCACATGCTCAGGTAGCTTAGCATGTTAGCCTGTTAGCTTCACCTGTTCAGGTAACTTGGCATGTTAGCTTCACCTGTTCAGGTAGCTTAGCATGTTAGCCTGTTAGCTTCACCTGTTCAGGTAACTTGGCATGTTAGCTTCACCTGTTCAGGTAACTTGGCATGTTAGCTTCACATGCTCAGGTAGCTTAGCATGTTAGCCTGTTAGCTTCACCTGTTCAGGTAACTTGGCATGTTAGCTTCACATGCTCAGGTAACTTAGCATGTTAGCTTTAACCGCTCAGGTTTATTAGCATATTAGCTTCACTTGCTCAAGTACGTTAGCATGTTAGCCTGTTAGCTTCACCTGCTCAGGTACTTTAACATGCTAGCTTCACCTGCTCAGGTACTATAGCACTAACCTGTTAGCATGGTAGCGTTACCTGTTCAGGTACTTTAGCATGTTAGCCTGTTAGCTTCACCTGGTCAAGTATGTTTAAACAACAGCTGGATGTGCAGTAGCCTACTGAGCATGCTCAGTAGATCAGCTCATAAATATTTACACTAAATAGTTTTAGTTTATTTCAGTGATTTTTTTTTTGTTGTGGTTTTTCCAGCACAAAGCAGCTGATCATTGATGTCATCAGGACTCAGTCAGGTGACTCTCTGAGTGACATCCTGAGAGCATCTGTGTCACATGACCAGGTACACACACACACACACACACACACACACACACACACACACACAGGTACAGGTGAACCTCAGGTAAACTTCAGTCGTCTCTTCGTCTCCTCCTCTTCAGAAAGCCTGTCATGATTGGCTGATGCATCGGCGCGCTCAGCAGGACGCTCGCACACCTGAGAAGATGAAGAGGAACCAGTCGCTGGTCGCCAACGGCAACCTGAGTTTAGAGGAGAAGAAGAGGAAGATCCTGAGGAGTCTTCGTCGTCTGGAGGGACTCGGAGTCCTGAGATCACCTCAGACCGAAAACCAGATCCTACAGATGATCGCCAAGGTGACCAAACACACACAAACACACTACGTCCAATGAAAGTCCTGATTGGATACTCACTCATGATTCCTGTTGTTTTATTGGTTGATTTTACACCCAGTGACTTGTGGTACATTCAGGTGCTCCTCTGATGGTCCTTCCTCCCGAGTAGGGAAGTCATTCTTCTGATGTTGGTGTGGTCATGAAGCTTTAAGTCGTGATGTGGAAACAAAATAGACGCTACAAAGAAGATGTATTTTATTGCTTTGAGTGTTTCAACAACACGTTGATAGATATTTCCAGTATTTATGTGGCAGCGACCAGCATTCATTCCCTGAAACCACTAAAATACGACGGAGAATTAGGGCTACACTGGAAAAAAAAATAATCTCAGATTTCGAGAATAAAGTAATAATATGAGAATAAAGTCATAAGTACAAGAAAAAAAGTCGTAATTACATGAATAAAGTCATAAGTTTACAAGAAAAAAGTAATAATACTACGAGAATAAAGTTATAGGTTTACAAAAAAAAAGCCGTAATATTATGAGAATAAAGTCCGAAGTTTATGGGGAAAAAATTCGTAATGTTACGACCTTTTTTTCCTGAAATAGTATGACTTTTTTCTCGTAATCTCAGATTTGTTTTCCCTTAATGTGGCCCTAATACTCCGTACGAAAATATTAATGCTAATAAATAACTTTTCTAACTAATCTAGGTCACTCTGTGGACAGCAACTAACAGTTACAACCTAATACATTATTACAATCACATTCCAGCAAATAATTGATAGTCAATACATGAATTAATAAAAAGTTTGTTCCCATCGACCCATCATTTACTTTCTTCTGCTAAGATCCTGCGTAATATGACGTCAACTCGGCAAGTCGTGTACCAACATTTTTCGAGACTTTCCGAGTTGATGTTCCGACTTGAGGGGTGTTTACGTGAAGTTTCCCATTTGGGAACTACTTTTTCCGATAATACCAACACCACACGAATGCAGCCTTGTACTAGTTGGAGGCGGGATCAGGAGGAAGCTGATGTTGTTCATTAGGAAAGAAAATTTACAATAGACACATTTTCTGGATAATTTAATGTATACCTTCATTTCAATTGAATGAAAATTTGCTCATTTTAAGTATTTAATAATTTATAAAGTTTGCTGTGAATGAAGCTTTGTGGCAGCAGGAGCTGGATATTGCTCCACCTCTCTGATACTTCAATACTTTACTGCTTTAATATGCTGTAATATCCCCTCCCCAGGACATACGTCAGCAGCGTCTGCACCGTCAGCGTCGGGGGGCGGAGCTACAGAAGCTCCGTCAGACTCTTAGCAGCCTGCAGGCAAAGAGCAGCTTTCACAGTGAACAGGTGGATTTCTACAGACATTACATCACTTCCTGTCTGGACAACCTGACCGCCAACAGGTGAACACACACACACACACACACACACACACACACACAGAGTCAGGTCATTATTATTATTATTATTATTATTATTATTATTATTATTATTATTATTATGGTTCCTGTTGAATCTCAAACCATCGATGGACCATTTAAACATGACATCACATCATTATTGGATTTCTTAACCCTCTGAGACCCGCGATCCCAACTGACTTTACTGTCTTTCAGACACTCTAGTAGGTGCAGTTTTAGGCATAGAGTGAAGACACAGAAACTAGTAAACTTAATGAATCCATTGGTACCAACCATGTCATACTAGCTTGTCATGAAGGAGGTTAAAGAATGCTCAAAAGTTGGGCTAAATTTCAGCGAGGAAAATATCAATCAGATGCACAGAGAACTGGATGGGACCGAGAACTGAGCCTCGTGGAACACCACATGTTCAGTTCAGTGAACTGATTTTCAACCTTTTTCAAGTTTTGTATGTGCTCTCACGCACACACACACACACACACACAGGTCACAGGTCAAATGTTGTGATTGGTTGTGGGTTGCAGTAAATCGACCAATAAGAAGGCAGCAGATAGCAAAGGGAAGAAGAAGCTTCCTGCTCTGAGCTACAGCGCCACCCGACTGCAGGAGAAAGGAGTTCTGTTAGAGATCGAAGACCTGCCAGCTACACAGTGAGAACACATACCTACATAAGACATATACACTGTGTTTTCATTTAATATCCTACGTAAATAACATGTCAGCACGATGTAACACCACATCAACACCATCTAACAACAATTTAACATCATACTAAATTAATCAACGTCTTAAAACACTTAACATCACACATGTTAAAGTTATTAACTTTTAACATCACCTATGTTAATGTGATTAACTTTTAACACATATATTAATCTTGTAAACTTTTAACACAACATATATTAATGTTATTAACTTTAATACCACATATGTTAATGTTATTAACATTTAACATTACATATGTTAATGTTATAAACGTTTAACAACACATTTATTTGTGTTGTAACAATTAAACATGAGTCATCACACTGCTGGTCATGGTTTACTGTTGTTAAATCCTGTCAGAGGAAGTGAACTGAACCGAGCTGAACTGTTACAGGTTTAAGAACGTCGTCTTTGACATCGTTCCTGGACCTGAGAAAGGAAGTTTCAACGTCAAAGCTCGATTCCTCGGCGTTGAGATGGAGGAGTTCCTGCTCAAATACCAGGTACAAACCAGGCTAAATACCAGGTTACTTTCTGAGATAAATACCAGGTGTGCATAATGTGTGTGTGTTTGTTTTATAGGACCTGCTGCAACTGCAGTATGAAGGCGTGGCCGTGATGAAGATGTTTGACAAGGCGAAGGTTAACGTCAACCTGCTCATCTTCCTCCTCAACAAGAAGTTCTTCAAGAAATGAACCAAGTGATGCTCTTACTTTACACTCCTATCTCACACTCATATCTATATTTATATATCTCACTACAGTATACAGAGTGAGGCATTTTGTTTTTTTAATATCTCATTACTTATCAATCAATCAAATAAGCTTTATTAACATGGATGTTATTGCTACATTATTGCCAAAGCTCGGTTACATGTTATTTTATTATTACATTTTAACAAGAGAACAAAATAGATAAATAGAGCTCAACAGGACGTTTCTGGAAGTGAAAATCCCTTTAATGGATGATTATAAAGTCGTAACCATCCAAGGTCGATTCACCACGAGCTAAGATGGTATCTGCTCCTCTAGAAGCCACCAGTCCTGGTTGGGTATGATATTAACCTTGTTTTAAGAAAAACACGTTTTATCCACCATGTCATGGAGAAGTACTACACTACCCACAATCCTAGGTGTAACAGTGACATCTCTGATTGGTGGAGCTCGCTGTTACCATGGAAATGTTTACCGCACCTGCGAACAGCTAGTGAGGGTACGTGCTCGTACGTTCGCCTCCGTGGCGTCTGCTCCCGGATATCAGACAGGACCAACATGGCGGCTCGTTGAGCGAAATGTGTTTCTGAAAACATTTGAGGAGAGAAATAAGGCGCGGAGTTACTGAAACTGTCTTCAGTTTTTCGGCGAGTCGCCATTAGCAATGGTTTATGGGACGAGTAGTTCCTTCACACTTACTGTATACCTATTATGTACACGTTTTCCAATGTTTTTCTGCTCTGAATCAAATGTTTTATGGTCACGATTCATGTCGTAGCTGGTTGATGTGGTTTCATGCTTAAAATTCTTTATATGAGGATTTTCTGAAACGTCAATGGAGTGAATGAATACATGGGAAATTCACCATTCAAAAAAGTGGGTGGTCAGTATTGAGCTCTATAATCATACGACAGGGTTTAAGGTTGGACATCTTCTATTCACTCCTATCTGTTTTTTTATATCTCACTACATTATCTGTTTCTATATCCCATTATATAGAGTGAAGCCTCTTCACTATATTTCTGCCTTTGCATCTCACTTTAAATGTGTAGCTCTGAGCTACCTGTCTTGTGTTTTTTAAACAGTGGGACATCGTCCCTACACTCCAATCTCCGTTTTTATAGGTCACTACGTTATCAGCTTTTACATCCTAATAAGTAAACAGAGTGAGGCGTCTTTCTCAGTCCTATCTTTGTACAGTGTAGACGATTCTGTTTATATGTAACTAAAATTTAAACAAAGTGGGGCGTCTTCCTTCTACTCCTATCTCTGTTTACTTGTAGGCTATAAATAAGACAGGATGATGATGATGATGGAGTTTTTTGTTGTTAATAAATACAAACACAAGAAGCCAAATTAAACAGATCTATAGATGCACACAAAAACACTACGTAATTAGAAATGTCAAACTACCAAAAAACATGAGTTTTATTTTGAAGGATTTAGGTTCTTTGAGGCTGTAAATCAGTCAACAACAACAGAATCGGAAGATTGATCAGATGAATTATGGCACCAACAGGACTCCGCAGGTTCATCAGCCTCTGAAGTCTGTTCGTAGTTTTTATTTGCAGCTCAAACAGCAAAAAGTTTAAATTCATTATAGAAAATAAACTCATCACAGCTGCTCTGATACCTGACCGATAACTGATCAATAACAGACGACTGATCAATAATTGTAAATATTTTCTGTCACTTTCTGTTTTTTGTCTGTTTTCTTTTTGTCGACATTTGAAAGGAAAATGTTAAATGTTTCTGTTTTTTTAATTCATTAAATATCCTAAATGTCTTCAGCTGTTGTTTCTTACTGTAATTGATTGGTTCATTGATTAGTTCAATGATTGATTTGACTGATTAAATGGCTGAGATCAGTGTGAGGTCATGTCACATGATTCACTTTATGAAACACACACAGTTGTCTAATATTTTCAGATTAGTAACAAGTGTAATAAACTTGAATTATCTGTTAATCTGCCAGTTATCGTCTTGATTTATAATTTATAATTAATATTTTTTTGCACTAAATGTTATGTGACACAATTAAAGGGCGGGTCCATCTGTGTTCTGTTCCGTTTTCTTCAAATATAAACGCCCACTCAGCCGTTAGCAGAAAGCAGTGACGTCGGTTGGTTCGGATTTTCTAAAGTGGGGTTGTATGTATACTCCGTGTTCTGGGAGGTAAAATTACTGTTTTTGTGAATGGAGTCTGGCGGCTTTGAAGAGAGCGATATAACGGCTTCAGTTCCCTGTCAGAAAGGGCTGCCTGATGGTGAGGTCAAGGACTGTCTGACGGCGAGGTAAAGCAGCTGTGGATGGGAGCAGCAGAAAAACAGATTTTAGACACCTAAAAAAAATCTATCAGTTTAAGTGAACGCTGTATTTAGAATATTTTCACCTCTTTACATCACCGTCAGACAGCCCTTTACCTCGCCATCAGACAGCCCTTTACATCGCCATCAGACAGCCCTTTCTGACGGGGAACTGAAGCTGTTATATCGCTTTCTTCAAAGCCACAAGACTCCATTCAGAAAACCAGTAATTTTACCTCTCAGAACAGGAGAGTTTCTGGTCTACCACTGCATTCTTCGGTTAGCTAGTTTGTGTTGTTGTGTGACTTTCTGATCTGAACTAATGTGGCGTCCACAGCAGTACGTTGCTTAGCTTCCTGCCAGTACTCCTGTCTGCTTCTCCAAACTGGGAGCATGCTGACCGCCATTTAAATTACTGTATGTAATATACTGACTATAAGGATGTATGTATACTGTACATGTAGCACCGTCATCATGCAGAAACCTATGTCAAGTCCCCACGTGGGAAAAGGGTTTTAGAAGGACTTGAAGGGAAAATAGACTTTTGATGATAAAACATACAATACCCAAATTTTAATGTTTGGATTTGAATACGTCAGAAACACCACTGGGAAGATACAGGATGATATAAAAAAAAAAAAAATAATGGACCCGCCCTTTAGAGTTAAGCGTAAGAACTCAAGGGTTAAGTGTAAGAACTGCTGCTGGCGGTGGGGGTCGTTGTCCTCGCAGGGGGGTGTGGTCTCAGTTTGTGATGCTGCTGTACTCTAGAGGGTTCTGTAAACAACAACAAAAAAGATTCAAAAACAACAACCCTGTCTCCGATTCAGTCACATGACCTCACACCTGCATAACAAACCTCATCGGGAGGGCGCGGGGCTGTCGCGGTGGACGGGGCTGTCGCGGTGGGCGGTGTTTGGTTTGTGGGTGGAGTCTCTACAGAAACTGGATCAGTTCCGAAGAGTTGGTTGGTGACGGTGAGCGGCTACAAAAACAAAAAGGATAATGATGTAAACGCTGACATCATCACGTGGTCCTGGCTTCCGTTTACTGGTCATGTTTAGCCTTCTAACTAAGCAGCACCAGTAAACTGATCTTCATGTTTAAAATCAATAGATTAACCCTTTTATTGTTATTTTTTTATTGGTGCAAAAACACCGGGGAAATACTCAAGTACAGACAAAGAAAACAAGAATAACCCTTTTAAAGTTTCTTCAGGTGTAGGTGGACTCACTTGACCTGCGGGGTTACAGGAATCACAGCAGTGCAAGGCAACGAACATGGACAAGCCAAACTCCAGGAAGGACAAAACACCTGCAACACCTGAAAGCATCGTAATAAAAGCCTGGAAGGAAAATAAAAACAGTTTGGTGACGGTTCATTTATCGTTACTACGGAGTCCCTGAAGTCATGAAAGATTGTGTTGTTGTTTTTTTATCCTGTTCGAACAAGATAACACACAAGTTATTGATCTTGTTCACACAATATTCTATTTTATTAGAATATTGTATCTGCAGCTAGTCATTGTACCTCTGCAGCTAGTCATTGTACCTCTGCAGCTAGTCATTGTACCTCTGCAGCTAGTCATTGTACCTCTGCAGCTAGTCATTGTACCTCTGCAGCTAGTCATTGTACCTCTACAGCTAGTCATTGTACCTCTACAGCTAGTCATTGTACCTCTACAGCTAGTCATTGTACCTTTAGAGCTAGTCATTGTACCTCTACAGCTAATCATTGTACCTCTACAGCTAGTCATTGTACCTCTGCAGCTAGTCATTGTACCTCTGCAGCTGGTCATTGTACCTCTACAGCTAGTCATTGTACCTCTACAGCTAGTCATTGTACCTCTGCAGATAGTCATTGTACCTCTGCAGCTGGTCATTGTACCTCTACAGCTAGTCATTGTACCTCTACAGCTAGTCCCAAACATGCTTCCTTCCTGGTGTTCAGTCTCCCAAAGTTCTCCTACATCACTCCTCTTTTCCGTTAACTACACTCGTTCTCTTTTGCAGCTCACATCCAGTTAAAGACTGTGGTAATAGTCTACATGGCAGTGAAGGGAACTGCTCCTTCATACCACCAAACCATGGACCACCCTACACTCCCCCTCTTCCTCCAGATGATTGGCCGCCCCGTCAGTCCAAGGACCCTGTGGTCCCTCTTCTTGGTCAGGACTGTCTATCTTCCACCACAGAGACACCATGTTAGACAGAAAAACAAACCCTCAACACTGCAGCTCACTGAAGACACTTTTAGATTTTTCTTTAGAAGGGATGAAACCAAATTGATTTTGACACAGACAATCTGTCAAATGAATGAATGTAACATCAAATAAAAATGTCACCACGTTTTCGAAGGGAGGGTCGCTGCTAATCAAAAGACCAGAAGCATCCAGAAAGAAGATCATGGTGGCAGCAGTCGAAGTCACAGTAGCAGCAACATTGAAGCGAACAGTAGACATAACCTACAGGGCAGAGACACATCAGCACACCTGGAACAACCTGCTGTCAACTGAAAATCATCATCTTGTTTTCTACAGTCAGGAGAGAAGATGGATACTGGTTTCATCTTTCTGTACGGACACATTAAACCCCAGGACTGAAGTTCAGGACTACATGTGTTTTCTTTACTGACCACCTGAACCCGATGAACACCTGAGCTGCAGGTTTTTGGTACAGTGATGTCACAGTGGTGATGAGTTACTGACCAGAGAGCGGCTCGTTAATCTCCCGGTCACCCCCATCAAAATTCCAGCCGTCATGGACTGCAAGAAACCAGAGACTAGACATTAGAGACCAAAGACTAGAGACTAAAGACCAGAAACCAGAGACTAGACATTAGAGACCAAAGACTAGAGACTAAAGACCAGGGATTAGAGACCAAAGACCAGAAACCAGAGACTAGAGAGTAGAAACCAGGGACCAGAGAGTAGAGACCAGAGATTGAAGACCCAAGATTAGAAACCAGAGATTAGACACCAAAAATAAGAGACTAGAGACCAAGGATTACAGACCAAGGACCAGAAACCAGAGACTAGAGCGTAGAAACCAGGGACTAGAGTGTAAAGGGTAGAGATTGAAGACCCAAGATTAGAAATTGAAGACCAGATACCAGAGAGTAGAGATTGGACACGCAAGATTAGAGAGGAGACCAGGGATTACAGACTAGAGAATGAAGACCCGAAATTAGAAACAAGTGACTAGAGACCAAGATTACAGACCAAAAATAAGAGACTAAAGACCAGGGATTAGAGACCAGAAACCAGAGACTAGAGAGCAGAAACCAGGGATTAGAGACCAGATATTGAAGACCAGATTAGAAACCAGAGACTAGAGATTACAGACCAAAAACCTGAGATTAGAGACTAGAGATTGCCTCTTTTTCTGACCTATCTTTTCTTTCTATTAACATTTTCTGACATTATTCAGTGTGTAAAATAAAGATAAAATATTTTCAGCAGTATTGAAACAGATGCCTCACCATCCAGGGTCCCCAGACAAAGGCGCCGGTGGAAAACGACAGTTGAACTGAGTTACTTTGTGTCACCGTGAGGCCTGCCAACATGAAGATCGTCACACCGATGAAGGTCTGAACCGCCTGCAGACAGAAGATTACAGATCCTTTACTGAAGGAATAAGAGCTGGTACCAAAGTAACGCTGTGATTTTCTCCGAGCCCAGACGAGTCCGATATACCGAACCACGTCAGCCAAACTTTCCAAACTTACATTAAATTTTGTGAGGGGTTTTCAAAGGGGTCCCTTGACCTCTGACCTCCAGATATGTGAATGAAAATGGGTTCTATGGGTACCCAAGAGTCTCCCCTTTAAAGATATGACCACTTTATGATAATCACATGCAGTTTGGGGCAAGTCATAGTCACATCAGCACACTGACAGCTGTTGTTGCCTGTTGGGCTGCAGTTTGCCATGTTATGATTTGAGCATATTTTATATGCTAAATGCAGTACTAATGAGGATTTCTGGATAATATTTTTCATTGTTTTGTGTTGTTAATTGATTTAAGATAATAAATATATATATACATTTGCATAAAGCAGCATATTTGTCCACTCCCATGTTGATATGAGTATTAAATAGTTCCTAAATCTCCCTTTAAGGTTCATTTAGAACAGATAAAAAATGTGTGATTAATTTGCAATTAATCGCAATTAAATATTTTAATTGATTGACAGCCCTATTTATTATCAATAGAGTTGTCTGAATCACTGTTATACTGTTAAATTTTCTAAACAGTAATACTGCTCATGTTGTAAGACATTTGATGAAATTGAAAATAAAATTTAACAATTTTCTTTATCAAGATTTAGGACATAATATGTTTTAAATTACATACTAACAAGGACATTCTCAGAAATTTTTATTAAAAAAAAAAAAGAACAAAATAAACTATTCAAATTTATACTGATGTGTCACTTTCGTCCTGACTGACGGGGTTGAACGTAACAATGCACAACGTCCGATTAATGTCAAATTATCACGAAGTCGTTCCACATCTGTACAAAATAACAGCTGGTCGATAGAACACACGTGTTTCTGTAACGTCATTTTTTAAAATTACGTTTTTATCTGAAAAGTGTTCAGGATCTGAAAGTATAAATAATTTTAACATACATTAGAGTTGATAAAGAAAAGTGCAGCGAGGTCAGGATGTGGATTAATCCTGTTCATCTCCATCAACCAATGAACTTCTAGAATATATAACAACAGTCGGGATGGAAACGAGTCAGTTAAAGGTTGGACGTCGTGTCTCTCACCGCGTACAGTACCAATCGTCCTCTGTAGTTCTCTGCAGGGTTAAAAGACGCCGTCCCTGAAAGTGGCGGTAAAACACGGTACACATTTTGGCGAACCCGTGTGACGACCACCACGCTGCCCGTCACCTTGGCTGCAGACGAAGATGCCGACATGTCTGAGGTGAGACAGGTGAAGCTGCTGGATAATGACTGAGCTCCGAGTTAATTATTGATCAGAGAATCACATCAGCTGATCGAGAGACACCTGAACATACGAGGTCAGATGATGTCATCATCATCATCATCTGTGTTTGTGATGGAAATAAAAACATATAGTTGAGGACTAGGACCTTCAGCTCTTTAAACGTGAAAGCATCTGATTATTGATTGATTGATGTTATTAGACAATTTCATAAAAAAACAATCACCTGCCCAGCCGGGGGCAGCGAGTGCTTCTAGAGAAGTTAAAGTCAGGATAACAATAACACCATGAGGCTTATTTCTGTTGTGGAAATGATCTTATGATCTTATTGCCAGCAATAAAAAACAAAAGGTCAGTTGATCTAACAGCTTCCTTCTGTCCTCTGGTGTCTGTCCAGTCACATACTTCTGGTTTATAGACAGATTTATAACAGCCGTTGTGTCAAGTTCATCTTTGGTTGAAGTTTGACTCAAATTCTTCTTGTTGAACAACAACAAACCATCTTCACTGAGCTGAGAGACGGAGAGTCCAAAACAGCAAATATGGTCATCTGGGTATTTTGTTCCCCACTGTTTGGAACGGACCAACCCAGTATCACGCCAAAGTGTGTATTAGACCCGCCTATTCACCAGAGGATAACGTGTCAGGGTCACGTTTTGCCTCACCAACAGGGCTGGCTCTAGCCCTTTTGGTGCCCTTGGCGAAATTTGGATTCGGAAGCCCCTAGCTTTGTTTAAACTCTTGCAAGATGCCGTGACGCGGGCCTCCGCGACAGTGACGGCTGACAGCGGGTCATGTGACGCTGCTGTAATGATTCACAGTGAAGGTCTGACACAACAGAAGCTGTAAAGATCTCCAGTGACTGAATCACTTATTCAGTTTCACTTCTACACAACTGTCAGCTGTTCATCTACAACCATCATTTATTTATTTATCTATTATTGATTTGATCAAATCTTTATTTTAACTCTGCTGCTGTTTGTGTAGATGAAGAAGAAAAGTTCCAGGATCTTGGATTTTGGCGGTCACCATCTTGGTTGTTGGCGGTCACCATCTTGGTATTTGACTGTCTCCATTTTGGTTTTGGCCGTCGCCACCCTAAAGCATCCCCTGCTTTATGGTCTATTTGACTCTAAATGGGACCATAATTTACTAAATGAACATCATGCTGTATTGAAGAACTGTTATTTAAAGGGAGTCTGGGTTGAGATCAGTGTCTAACTGATGATTGGATGCAGCATGTTTGAGTGTTGAACATGAAACAAATGTTTTTATTCCACTTTGAGTTACAATCAGAGTGAAAGAAGAAAAATAGATCACAGATTCATTAGAGACATTGCTATCTGCTAACAGGCTTACAAAAATACTTTAATTTAGTTTAAACTTCAAGTATCCATGTACAACAAGATCCATCAATCAGACCAGTCTGATCAGGTTTAAACCAGTATGATCCAGTTTAAACCAGTCTGATTTAAACCAGTCTGATCAGGTCTAAACCAGTCTGATCCAGTTTAAACCAGTCTGATCAGGTTTAAACCAGGCTGATCAGGTTTATACCACTATGTTCCAGTTTAAACCAGTCTGATCCATTTTAAATCAGTCTGATCAGGTTTAAACCAGGCTGATCAGGTTTAAACCAGTATGATCAATTTTAAACCAGTCTGATCAGGTTTAAACCAGTCTGATCCAGTTTAATCAAGTCTGATCCAGTTTAAAGCAGTCTGATCAAGTTTAAACCAGTTTAATCCAGTCTGATCCAGTTAAATAGTCTGATCCTGTTGAATCCAATTAAAACCAGTCTGATCAGGTTTAAACCAGTCTGATCCAGTTTAATCAAATCTTATCAAGTTG
This sequence comes from Sebastes fasciatus, assembly GCF_043250625.1. Taxonomy (NCBI): domain Eukaryota; kingdom Metazoa; phylum Chordata; class Actinopteri; order Perciformes; family Sebastidae; genus Sebastes; species Sebastes fasciatus. The sequence continues at coordinate 25,103,435 of NC_133806.1, read as the reverse complement.
AAATCAGTCTGATCAAGTTTAAACCAGTTTAATCCAGTCAGATACAGTTAAACAGTCTGATCAAGTTGAATCCAGTTCAAACCACTCTGGTCAAGTTTAAACCAGTTTAATCCAGTATGATCCAGTTTAAACCAGTCTGATCAGGTTTAAACCAGTCTGATCCAGTTTAAACCAGTCTGAGCCAGTTTAAATCAGTCTGATCAGGTGTAAACCGGGCTGATCCATTTTAAACCAGTCTGATCAGGTTTAAACCACCAGTCTGATCTAGTTTAAACCAGGCTGATCACGTTTAAACCAGGCTGATCAGGTTTATACCAGTATGATCCAGTTTAAAGCAGTCTGATCAGGTTTAAACCAGTCTGATCCAGTTTAACCAAGTCTGATCCAGTTTAAACCAGTCTGATCCAGTTTAATGAAGTCTTATCAAGTTTAAACCAGTTTAATCCAGTCTGATCCAGTTTGAAAACAGTCTCATCCTTTTGAATCCAGTTTAAAGTAGTCTAGCCTGTTTAAACCAGTCCGATCAAGTTTAAACCAGTTTAATCCAGTCTGATCCAGTTAAACAGTCTGATCCTGTTGAATCCAATTAAAACCAGTCTGATCAGGTTTAAACCAGTCTGATCCAGTTTAAACCAGTCTGATCAGGTTTAAACCAGTCTGATCCAGTTTAATCAAGTCTGATCCAGTTTAAAGCAGTCTGATCCAGTTTAACCAAGTCTGATCCAGTTTAATGAAGTCTTATCAAGTTTAAACCAGTTTAATCCAGTCTGATCCAGTTTGAAAACAGTCTCATCCTGTTGAATCCATTTTAAAGTAGTCTAGCCTGTTTAAACCAGTCCAATCAGGTTTAAACCAGTTTAATCCAGTCTGATCCAGTTAAACAGTCTGATCAAGTTGAATCCAGTTCAAACCACTCAGGTCAAGTTTAAACCAGTTTAATTCAGTCTGTTCTAGTTTAAAAACAGTCTGAACAAGTTGATTCAGGCTGAATGAACTGGATCCGCCTGATTTAAACTAGTTTAATCCAGATCAAACTGGATTCACCAGGATCAAACTCGTACAAATGTGTTTAAACTGGATCCAGTTTCATTCTTAATAATTCTTCATATCAGAAAGGGCAAAATGTTTACATAAATCAACTTTATCTTGCTGCTCAAAGTGTCAACAGGAAGCGTCATTAAAAACATTTCACAGTCAAACTGTAACAATCAAAGATTCAGAGACGCTCATTTCAATGAAACTTTATAGAAATACTTCAATATTTCTGTAAATCGTTCTTCTCCAGAGTAAAATGTTTTAATCTGCGTGTGTGTGTAGATCCAGGACAGGTTTAGCCTAGCTTAGCACAAAGACTGGAAGCAGGGGGAAACTGTTAGCCTAGCTTAGCACAAAGAATGGAAGCAGGGGGAAACTGTTAGCCTAGCTTAGCACAAAGACTGGAAGCTGGGGAAAGTGTTGGCCTGTTTTAGCGCCAAAAATGGAAGCAGGGGAAAATCAGATTCCAACAACTTCACTAGCATGTCCTGTCAACAGTTTTACAGACATCTTTTTTATAATGGTTGTCTATGGGGAAAATGTTTTTTGGGATGCAGGGGAATTTGTTGTTGTAATACAACGCCGTCATCACAGCTTGCGCTCCAGCCTCAGTCTGGGTCTCATTCACATGAACGGAGGAAGTGAAATAACTGGATTCAGCTATTAGTTTGTTTTACAACTTTTAGGACCTAATGATTTAAATAAGGGCTATTAGAATGTTCGTACTGGGAAGTTGATTTACCTATAAAAAGATTATTCGCTGAGTTACAGACATCTCTTTCTCAATGTAAATCTATGGGAAAAAGTCTTTTTTGGGCCTAATGGCATCACCTGACAGACACGGAAGTTACAGTACCACCTTTGGCCACTACGAAAGTTGGGATCAATGACCGGCGCACTTCCTGGGGGCTTGACCGTGACCCAGCGCTGTCCGCTGTTGGGCTCATTTTCTGTAGCATGGTGGAATTTAGCAAGGTAGCTAGCTAACTAGCCAGTCGCTAAATGAGTAAAATATAAACCATTTAATGCTTCATCCACACACTCTTGTCACAGTGTTGGAAAGCACAGTGCTATCACCAGATGAGGGACAACTTTGTTCACCTCATTTTCTGTGTTTCATGACAGCATGGCAGAATTAGCAAGCTAAGCTAGCTAAGTAGCCAGCTGTCCGACCAGCGGGCTGGTGGCCAACGGTAGCGCTGTAAAGATAAATTGAGGGCGTATAAATCTTTGGATGCCTATAGTTAACTATCCTTCAGTAAAGTCAGTCAAAAAGAGAGTCGTACTATATCGGCGAAGCGTTTCAGTGATGGAGAGAAAGGGTTGCTAATAGTTTAGCCTTCTGCTAACAGCAGTCAATGACTCACGGCTGAGGGTAGCAGAAGACTAAATATTAACAACATTTACTCTCCATCTCTGAAACGTTTCTCTGATATTGTAGCTCACTAGAGCCTCGAATCACAATTTTTCATTTCAGATGTATGTGATATCTGGATTCTGGCACCCAACAACACAGCAAGATGACATTTTAGATGTGTAACTTTAGCCCACTGCTAGTGTTAGCCTCCAGTCTTTCCTTTGTTTAGCCTCCAGCTAACACCGTGACCTCATCATGACGTTGATTGTAAAAGAGTCTATAAAAACCCAGATTAATTTTGCTTTGACACTTTAGGCCTTTCTTTATGTGTGTTTAAAGCTAAGTGAAGCCCGTCCTGGTTCTGGATCTGGACACACAGAGATGAAACTGATTTCTATCTTCTCTTCTGACTCTGGAGAGGACAGAGAAAACGTGGGACCGTTCCTTTAACTGTCCTTCAGCGCCCTCTTGAGTTGAACCAGATGAAGTGCTTAAGGGTTGACATTACAGTACAGGCTCTATTGCACAGACGCATCTTTACAGTATTTACAGCCTACGCAGGTTTTGGTTCAAATCGTCCACACGACTTCTTTGGAATTTCATAAACAAGAAAACCACGTTTCATTTAAGTTCATCTCAACACACATTAGATCAAAATATCACCTCGGTGATGTTAAAGTACAGAAACATCGTCAGGACGGACGTTTCAAACGTCCCTCTGAACTGTAAAATAAAGACGATTCATTCAGAGGATCATTTACACAGAAATACCAAATAGACTAGTGTGTCGATAATTACAGTACATACAGCGCAGTAGGTAGTTTCACACGTTATCACATTCTTCAATCAGAACAAGAGCTTATAAATGGATTAAAATAAATATGTTAGCTTAGAGATAACAGTTTGTTTTCAGAGTCGACCTTCAGGTTTCATCAGTTAAACTTCAGGTCCAGCAGAAGGTTCATGTTTTCATCCGTCACCACGAGAAAAATGGACCTCAGTGCAAATTGTGCATCTGTAAACATCTAACAAGTCAGATTATTTCTTTTCATAGTTTCATCAGTTTTTAACTCAAGTGAATAAATAAAGAGGAAGCGTCAGGAATGTGTTGTAAACGGATTCTTAACCCAGAAAGCTTCCTGTGGTTCAGCAGACAGGAAACCGGAGAGCTGCACCGACAACATTTAAACTTCTCTTATTGATCTGATTTAACTTTTACTAATAAGTGATGAGACGTTGTTTCAACTATGAACAGAAAAAAAACAAGTGCTGTATCTATTAGTCTTTTCTGAAGCTGGTTGTGTTTTAAACCAACAGCTCAGGTGATTTACATTTCACAAAATGCTGCTGATATTTTGATGTCTTAGCTGTAGCTGCATGAAGCCGTCATGGTTCTAGTTTACAGATCATCTCTGTGGTTGTTTGTCTGTGAAGACTCAGAGGAAATCTAGAAGTGTTGTTACAGAGTCTCAGGACCGGAACGGAAAAGGTTCGGTGGTCTTTAGTCTGCACTCTGGGTCCCTTAAAGCTGGGCATACCTTATACGATTTTAGCCCGTTTCTGGCCTGAACTTTAAACGGCTCATTTTAGAGTCACACCGAATTTCAGTTTTGTCAAGCGTTGTTTGCCGTGCAGTGTACAGGGGGGACAGAGGACCGATTAACTCCTCCCAACCGGCCGTCCGACATGACATTTATGTTGATTTAACGGTTACCTCAGAACCAGAGATTATAGTTTAAAATTGTGGCTCAAATTTAAAACTGGTTTTATAAAGTTAAGTTTAACAAAACTCTAATTGAACCCTTTCCTCGGTTGAATAAAATGTTTGTTGGTGCAGCCCTCCATGAAGACCAGAGGCCTGTACTATGAAGTTTGGCGTTAGCGAGGTAACTTCAGGGTTAACTCTGGGTTTACCGTCCTACGAAGGTGGATCACTTCTTACCGGGGTAGATCACCATGGTAACTGATGCTGAACAGCTAACCTGCTCCGGAGCTGGTTATGTTCCAGATAAGAGATCAACTGGCTGTAAAGCACCTCCTACTGACCAATCAGAGCTCGTTGCGGTGATTGTATGATAATATTACACAAATACGAAGAAGTTTAAGTCAAAATCCAGACAAAAAAGACACAATTTAAACTGACAAATGCAGGAAGGACAGCTGGATTTATGCCGTGGGTGTTTACCGCTTTGAATTATGTTTTTATATTTATGTTATATATATATATATATATATATATTTTACCTGCTCTTGAGTCCGTTTCACACCGCCAGAGACGGCAGCTGAAAAAAGGTTCAAATAATCACATAAACCGCATTTTTGGATAAAGTGCATACTGAGGTGTAATCCATCCATCCAATACAATTCTTAAAGCTATATATATCTAGACGACTTTATCTGACTTTTGAGTGTTCCGTTAAATGAATAAGTCTGTTAATTTACGCATTCACACATCTGGAGTTTTTGCTTTTGTCAGCTGTCCTCCCTGCATTTGGCAGCTTCAACTGTGTTACTTTTAGTCTGATTAAGTGGTTAACTTCTTCGTATTTGTCTAATATAGTTTACTCTTCCTTTGTAAAATGTGCCGCTCTGCCTGTCTGTCTACAAGTCTGTGGACTTGTCCATGTTTGTGATTGGTCATAAACTGCAAACACCGTTCATGTGAACGCGCTCACAGCCAGATGGAGAAACCCTGTGTTGATTTACAGAGTTGATAACCACCTTCGTAGGACCGCTTAGCGGGATCTGTTTGTTAGGGTTAGTTAAGCTAGATAACAAGAAGATGCCCTGGCTATATTTAACTCGCTTTGTAGTACAGGCCTCAGGACGTGGTTTTAGAGGAGTTCATCAGTGAGGTGATGATCTGATGGAGAAGCTTCACAGTAAATCACCACCCTAAAAGTCTCTGCAGCTACCCATCATGCTTTGCTCCCACGCCTCCTATCATCAATCCCCGTTGGACTCGATGACCTTCTCGGCCAGGATCTCCTGGAAGGTGGAGAGCTGCTTCATTTGCTCCGTCTGCATCGAGTGTCTCCTCATCAGCTTCTTCTTCATCTTGAAGTCGGGACCCCGTTTGGGCGAAGCGGGGGCCATGGGGACCAGGATCTTATGCCCGGAGTGAATGGGGGAGGTGGGCTTTCCGTTGGCCCGGATGTCGGGGATGGGTCTCTGGGGGTTGATGTTGAGCGGAGGCAGGAAGCCGGGCCTGGTGTGGGAGATGTGGTCCAACAGGAGGGTCCCGGAGCCCCGGCGCTCCAGCAGCCCCGGAGGACGCCTGCGTATGGTGATGGGGGACACTGAGTTGGGGATGTTCTCCAGAGATTCCCTTGAGGAACTGGTGACCAAGGACAGGGGAGAGGCGTTGTACCTCCTCCGCTCCACAGACACCCGACCAGAGTCTGGAGATCCAGGGATGGACTCTGGGCAGAGGTGGGTGTCTGACTCGTAGTGCTCCATCCGGGTCAGTTTAGGGTGAGCCAGGGCCCGGGCAGCGACCGCTCCAGGTCCTCCGGCATTCTCCTGGGACTCCGGGGCCGTGTTCCTACGGTACAGGATCTGGTGCTGCTGGACTTTGTCGGCCCAGGAGGAACCAGAGAGGGCTGCATAATCCTCGGAGCAGGACCGGTCGATGAGTTTGGGGGAGCAGGGGTCGTGGGTCTCGATGCTGTGTCGTCGTGACAACAGAGGTCTCACCGGTTCTGTAATGGACAGGCCGTTAATCTCGGCGATCGTCCTGCTCAGATCGCAGCCGCCCTCCTCCTCAAGGCCTAAATCAACCCTCTCCTGAGGAACCCCGCTCAGGACCGAAGGCGCCACCAGGCCCCAGGGCTCCGAGTTCAGCCTCTTCAGCAGCTTGCGTGGCGGCGGTCTCTTTTCTCCTGGAGGCCGAGCTGAAGGTAAAGGTAAAGCCGAGGTGAGCGCGAAGCTGAAGATCCCCCCCTCGTATTTGCTCTTGTCTCCCGGCGGTGAGGAGGTGCCGATCTCCACCTCAGAGGGAGACATGCAGGCTGGAGACAGTCTGTCCACGATGCCCGGTGAGGGGGGGGAGTTGAGGTACTGCTTGGTCTTCTTGGTGCCTGACGGAGACGTGTCAGTAGTGATGATGATCACCTCCTTGCCTTTGGCTTTGCAGGCGTCCAGCAGCACCTGCAGAGTGTCGCGGTCTCCCTTGTTGATGGCGTGGACGAGGGCGGAGGAGCCGGAGTAGTCTTTGAGGCTGGGATCAGCTCCATTCTCCAGTAGGAGTGAGACCACTTCCTTTCCCGCCTGCTCAGCGCAAGCGTGCATCAGCGCCGTCCTCCCGCTCTTGTCGGGGATGTTTGGATCGGCGCCTTTCTCCAACAGGTACCTCACCATCCTCTGCCGGGTCTGCAGGTCGTCGTAGCTCGCTATGCAGGCAGCGGAGATGGGAGTTTCCCCGCGCTCATTGCCCTCGTTGATGTAAGCTCCGCCCTCCAGTAGCAGGCGGGTCAACCTAAGCTTCCCCTGGAAAACGGCTTTGAGGAGGGCGTTCCCCTCGGTCTGCAGGGGTCCTCCATCTCCCATGATCCCTCGCCTCACTTCAGACCTCCTGTCCACTGGAAGCTAGTTCAACGCTGACTGCCCCTCCTCCACGAGAAGTCACATGACCTGCAGGAGAAACACACGGGGTAAGGTCACCACCATGTTGGCAGACTGAGGAGGTGGTGGTACATGATTGGCTGAGATGCTGATGAATGGGAGGTTCTCGAGGTGTCTGTTAATAATGAGCTGACTGCACTTTATATAACCAACACGTCGCAGCACTTTATTACATTTAGACCCTTGTCAGGTACGACTGATCCGTACCGTGCCTGAGTACGATTGCCCCACTCTCCACTCACACACTTGTGTCATCTCTCATGTGTATTTGTTTATGTTGAGATCAGCTGTTCTAGTGGCGGAGCATCGTAAAACACATTCAAACTGGACAGAAACAAAATAAAACTCACCAAACCGTCGTCGGAGTTTATCGAAAATGACAAACATCACCCGACCTTATCGCCTACTATTATTTATATTTTAAGGAACCTCTCGCCTGCCTTCCTGCTTTAACATCCACGGCTGTACAGTACAGAGGATGAGATCGGTGCATGCTATGCGCCGATACAGATGATCGGAGGAGACCGTCGATAACTACTCACTGACTGCTAACGTCACTCGCGTTAACTAGCGGTCCACTACCGTGTTTCGGTACGGTTCGCTTTCACACCTCATGTACTCATGAACATTACTCCAGACCACCTTTTCAAGTGGACTCGAGTGGATCGATGAACCATGCCCAAGTACGGTACAGAGCGTTCACACTAATCAAACCAACTGGACTTTTGGGTCAAGTATACTCGGATCCGTGCCCAGGTCCCTGATGTGAAAGCCTCCTTACAGAACTGTAGATGCTGCATTGTAGAAAGAGAGTTTTACTTTTATTTGTGTTGTGCTCTTCTCTGCTGAGTAAAAATGTTACACTATTAGCCAATCAGTGGCTGAGCCTCACCTCGCTGGTCGTAGCGGTCCCTGGAGAGTCTCCCAATAAAACATCTAGACTTTCAAATGTCAAGATAAATCAGCTGATAGAAAATAGTTGATGAAAAGGCAGATTTTATGAACATTTTAATCTGACCACAGATCAGACATCCAGCAGACCTCCCTGACTGATTTACCTGTGAACACCTAACAAACATCATCACTGTCAGCTGATCGATCTCAGCCAAAGAGGATAGAAGCAAAGAGATGAAATGCTTTTTTGACAACAGCCTCTGCCGCCATTTTGGACTGAAAACCCTTATTATATTTATAATATTTTATTGTTCAACACAGGTTATTTCAGTAGAATATGACAATAGAATAGAAATAATTTAGTTTTACTTTTCTACGGCTCTTTGTAGGCGGACATTTTAGTAGCGTCTGGTAGCCGCTTTCAGTCAAAAATGACGGAAGCTTAGCTCTGCTGCTGGGCGCTGATGTTGACATGGAACAAACTATTGACTTTCACTTCTCATCAATATACGTTCTTCGACTCAGTGATGATGTTTCTGTAAACGGGAAGTAGAATGTGTCACTTCCTCACAGGGAGAAGAAAACTACAACTTATTGTAGTTTTCATGAGGAAACTAAGCATATCATGAATGGAAATGATACAATAATGTTTTATATGTATATATATATATATATATATATATATATATATGTATTACAAATACTGCTGTCTAAAGTAAAATACTGCTGCACTGTGTGTACTGAGAACACAGTTATTACTGCTGAATGACGGCAGACGGACTCAGTGTTTGTATTTCAGTGTGAGAGCGAACAGATGGACTCAACCAGGTGGACTTTGACCCTGTCGGCTGGTTTTATAGTTTATAAGTTAAGCTTCAACATGAACAGAAAACTGAATGTATATATCTATATAGATATATACATGTATATGTTGTGTACATATATATATATATACAGGGTATCCATATATATATATATATATAGAGAGAGAGAGAGAGAGAAAGAGAGAGAGAGAGAGAGAGAGAGATATAGAGAAAGAGAGGAGTTTCTATTGTTAGCTGACATGAGATGGTCAGAATATTAGGAACCCCCCTCTGAATATAATGACGTCCAGTTCAACACCATCAGTGATTCAGTAATAAAGTTCTATATTATATTATAACTTTATAACATTCATAAAGAACATGTTGTTCTAGATTACATCACATACAGCTGTTCCTAACAAAGTGACCACTTAGCCTCCATATCTACAGGATCAATATCAGAAGTCGGCTACATGTTGCTGCTAATACTTTTGTACTGAATGCAGGACTTTTACTTGTATTGGAGTATTTTAACTCTGTGGTAATAGTACTTTTAATGAGGTAAAAGATACTTCTTCCACCACAGAATGAAAATACAATAAAACATCCAGAATGATCATTTCACTTTAGTTAGAAACAATTATTCATTATTAACAGGTGTCACGTGTCACACAGGTGATGATGATGATGATGATGATGATGGTGATGATGATGATGGTGATGATGATGATGATGATGATGATGGTGATGATGATGATGATGATGATGGTGGTGAGGATGATGATGATGGTGATGATGATGATGATGATGATGGTGATGATGATTATGATTATGATGATGATGATGATTATGATGATGATGATGATGATGATGGTGAGGATGATGATGATGATGATGATGATGGTGATGATGATTATGATGATGATGATGATTATGATGATGATGATGATGATGGTGAGGATGATGATGATGATGATGATTATGATGATGATGGTGATAGTGATGATGATGATGATGATGGTGATGATGATGATGATGGTGAGGATGATGATGATGATGGAGGTGATGAAGATGATGGAGGTGATGAAGCTGTGTGACTGTGGAGGAATGCAGCTCAGAGCACAGACCGGATATTTACCGGGTTTCTACGTCAGTCCGCCGCTGTGACGCAGTGATTTCTATATTTACTCACCGGTTGCGAAGTTAACGGCAGCAGCAGCGTGCGTGTGTGCGCGTTCGTTCGTGCGTGTACTCTCACACACACACACACACACACACACGCGTTCGTTCGTGCGTGTACTCACACACGCGCGCACACACACACACACACACACAGGATCAGATGGTGTGTTTTTGCTGCATCATCATCATCATCAGACCATCACATCTGGTGACTCGTTTAAATCACCGACACACGCACACACACACACCGGGAGCAACCGTTAAAGCCGCTCAGTTAGCAGCGGCAGCAGCTGATGATGATGAAGGTGAAGATGAAGATGGAGGGAGCAGTGATGGAGGAAACAGGAAGACATGCGGAGCGTCTCTCTTTTCTTACCGCCGAGCTGAAGAAGCATCATCTTCATCTTCTCACCGACCGTTACTGTCCTGACGGTTGCCGACTGTTTACCGACTGATGGAGCCGCTGCACCGACACTCCTCCTCCTCCTCCTCCTCCTCCTCCTCCTGCTGCTGTCAGAGCCGCTCTGAGCAGACTCACGGCCCGGAGGACCCCCCAGTCTGGAGGAGAATAAAATAGAAACATTATATTTCTTTGAGCTTCAGTTATGTGCATAATTACATTTTATGTGTATAAAATAGAGAAAAAATATATTTTTCAGGGAATGTCACCACAGACCCATTTCATAATAATAATAATAATGATAATAATAATGATACTGCAAATATAATTCATCAGTGGGCCGTCGGCTCAATCACTTATAGACCCTTTTAGTGTCAACGTCATGATGACGTCACAGTGTTAGCTGGAGGCTAAACAAAGGAAAGCCTGGAGGCTAACACTAGCAGTGGACTAAAGCTACACATCTAAAATGTCATCTTTCTGTGTTGTTGGGTGCCAGAATCCAGATATCACATACATTTGAGATGACAAACTGATTCGAGGCTCTAGCGAGCTACAATATCTGAGAAACGTTTCAGAGATGGAGAGTAAATGTTGTTAATATTTAGTCTTCTGCTAACAGCAGCCGTGAGCCATTAGCTGCTGTATACGCCCTCAATTTATCTTTACAGCGCTGCCGTTGGCCACCGCAGAAAATGAGCCAAACAAAGTTGTCCCTCATCTGGTGATAGCACTGTGCTTTCCTACGCTGTGACAAGAGTGTGTGAAGCATTAAGTTGTTAAATTTTACTCATTTAGCAACTGGCTAGTTAGCTAGCTACCTTGCTAATTCCACCATGCTACAGAAAATGAGCCCAACAGCGGACAGCGCTGGGTCACGGTACCTCTGCCTCACTCCTCGCCGCTAGGAGACTACTTCACCGGGAGGAGAGCAGGCGTTAGCTAGCTGGCTCTTCAGTCTCCAGACAAGCTAGCTAGCTAACTAGCGTTAGCCAGCAGCTCTGTGAGCGTGACAGTCGGTTACAACTAGCTTCTTAACTCCGAAAACGTTTTATTGAATATATAAATATTCAAATACATTTAACATTTATATATTCAATATATTTCATAGTTATGTATTTATCCTTCAATATAACCTTCTTTCAAATGAAAAAGATGATTGCTTTGAGAGATAACTGCTGTAGGCTACAACAGGCTGCAATACCAGTACTTACACCGCCCAACAAAAACGTTGTTTTTGTGAAACACAAGTTAGATGTAATTAAATATAAAACCGATTAGAAACATGTAGAACTATCTTTCACCTTTTGTGTTTCTCATACGAAATACAACGTTGTTGTCGCCGATCTATTTATATATATATATATACACACACACACACACACACACATATCTCTATATATATATATATATATGCATATACGTATATTCATATACGTATGCTGTTTGTATATATATAAATATTCATACACACATACAGTATATATATGTGTATATATGTGAATATATATGTACAGTATATACACACATACATACATAATGATATCACATTATTAATTAACGCTACAGTCAGTCTATTATTAATATTTTTAATAATACAGTTAGAATTATTATGAGTGGAAGCGTTGATGACAAAAATAAAATACTGCAGGACACACACACACACACACACACACACACACACACACACACACACACACACACACACACACACACAGACTGTTGCTATTATGGAAACACAGTTTCTATGGCAACTGATGTGCTGGATTCCTGCAGAAGCGTTCCCACGACGACACACAGCTCTTTACCTCACTGACACACACACACACACACGCGCGCACACACACACACACACACACACACTAACAGATGATGGAGGTTTTGCTGACGTAGCAGAAACTGTTTGATCTCGGCCTGCAGACGAGAGATGAACATTTTATATCACAATATATATATATATATTGAGGTAAATTATCACGGTTATCAGTATTATCACCGTATTGTTAAAATGTGCTGAAAATGTTTAAAAAGGACTAATAGACACAGTTTCATTATTTATTATTTTCTTTAGCTTCTACTGCCACCTGAAACCTGTTAGCATGCTAACTTCAGTTTCTACTACCACCAGAAACCTGTTAGCATGCTTTAACCCTCGACTGTACAAACTGCAGAGGTCAAAGGTCACAAACACACAGAGTCAATGACCCCGACTGTATTTACAGGCTGTGATTCAGCTAATCAGAGGAGAGCACACAGTCACTGTCTGACTCGCTGCTCGTCTTCTTTTTCTTCTTGTGTCTGCGCTGGGACGATGCACACCAAAGGAAGCTCCTGGTAAGACCCTCCTCACTTTATTCATTTAATGATTTAGTTTCTGACTGAACTCAGATCAGATTCTGTTTCTGTCTGCTGACTCAGCGCTTTATTCTGAAATCACTTTAATACTGTAGAAAGAATCACAACTAATTAATTAATGAATGATTTATAACAACGTTAATGTTTATAGTTTATCACACAAACTGATGATTTTAAATCAAGTCAACTTTATTTGTACAGCCAATATCACAGATGTTCCTCAGGAGGCTAAAGTTACACTCTCTTTACGACACTGTCTGTCCTTTATGACCTCCATTCACATCTGGAATATTTATATTTTATATATTATTATTAACCTCACTCTGATGAATTTTAAAGCTGCTCATGAAAAAAAAAGTAGAGTATTTTTAACCAAACTTGAGCTGCGTCCAGCTTCTGAAGCTTTATCACAGTAAACTGAATGTTATATATATGATATACGTATATACGTTATATATATATATATGTATTTATATATGTATTTATATATGTATATATGTATTTATATATGAAAGTATGTTAGCGTTAGATGTTTCAGTGCCCTTCTTTCCCTCTATTATTAATATTATTACTATTATTATTATGTTGTTGTTATTTGTAGTTTATTATTATTTTTAATATGTCATATATTCTGCCATATTCTATATAGATTTTACATCATAGAAAATGTGCATTTCAACATCTATCCGCCATTATAAAGACATATTACATTATAGACTTCATTGTGTTATTCAGATATTCAAACTGACCCGAAGAAGCTGCTCAGAGACACTTTAACATTCATGTGATAATAAACTGAGAGGAGCAGAATGAATGAATGAATGAGACCAGCAGTTATTATCAGGACTTAATCTTCAGTTCAGGTGTTGATCTTTGAACCTTCAGCTCCACTTTTTACAGGTTCTTCAGTAAAATCTGCTGTCAGCTCACTTTTCTTTCTGTTTCCTCTGAAGATAAAACACTGTTTGTCTGTTAATGATCACTGAGGTGTCCTCGTCTTCAGTTATATCCTCTTACCTGATCATAAAATCCTACTCCACAATCAATAGGTCTGGATGATGCCATGATTGATCGGTTCAACTCATACAGACTGAGCTCAGACTCTGGGGTTCCTCAGGGCTCCATCCTCGGCCCACTGCTGTTTACGTCATACATACATTAAACATTCTCCACCTTCACCACTGATTCTGACTTTCCTGCGATTAAAACCTAAAGTTGCACTCACATTACTCTCACTGAATCTTATAATATTTAGGCGTTTGTGCTGACAGCAGACTGTCATTCAAGATTCAACAACTGACTCAAAAATTAAAAATCAAACTAGACTTGTACAGAATTAGAGGACGTCTGCCTGATTATATAAAGATTAAATAAAAAACAAATATAAGATAAGATAAGATAAGATAAGATGAACCTTTATTAATCCCCGGAGGGAAATTCAGGTGTCAAAGCAGCAACATCAGCAAACAGAGTGAATCACAGGAGAGGTAAAGGTATACAAAAATTATAAAGACAATAATAGAGATATAAAAGATACAGAGTGAATGGGTGAACATAGTGTGTACAGTCCGTCAATAAATAAATGTAGAATGTGCAATAAATAAATAAATAAATGTAATATGTACATATGTGCAGTCAGCAATAAAGTGGTAAATAGGATGTATAGTGTAAAGTGCGCCAGATAGTGCATGTTAAAAGGTAGATAGTGCATGTTTAAATAGTTGTCATATGGGGGTCAGCCTTGGTTGTGGAGCCTGATGGGTATAGTCTAGTTTCTATGAATTTACCTGAAGTCTTTTTAAAGTTACGAATGTGTGTTTATGTTTTATTAAACTTTCTCTACACTGTAAAAAAACAGCTGCTGCTCCTTCGAGGACTACAAACTGACCACCGAGTGGCTCCTGAACCATACGAGTCACCGTCCGAAGGTCGCAGTGATCTGTGGTTCAGGACTCGGTCTGCTGGCTGACGGAGCCGCCAACAAACAGACCTTGAGGTACCAGGACATTCCCAACTTCCCCGTCAGCACAGGTGAGTTGGTCTGCTGGTGAGTAGGTCCCGCCCACTGCAGGCTGAGGGGGCGGGGCTTCTGCTGGTGTTGATTCGTCCTTCTTTTCTCTCTCCTTTCCTTTCTTCTTTCTCCCTTTCTCTTCTCCTTTTCTGTGGCATCTTTAGTTCTGATCATTCAAGGCTCTCTGCATCTGTCTGTCTCTCTCTCTCTGTGTCTGTCTATCTCTCTCTCTATCTGATATAATGTCTCTCTATATCTGTCTGTCTCTCTGTCTCTCTCTGTCTGATATAATGTCTCTCGGTATCTGTCTGTATCTCTGTCTGATATAATGTCTCTCTGTATCTGTCTGTCTCTCTCTTAGTCGAGGGTCATGAAGGCTGTCTGGTGTTTGGGACGATCGAGGACACTTCCTGTGTCTTCATGCAGGGTCACTTCCACCTGTACGAAGGTTACTCTCTCTGTCAGGTGAGTCCTCATCATGTCTCAATTCAACGCTACCGACACATCAGACCGCCACATACAGGTACGTCACTAAAAGTCAAGGCCACGCCCCCGTTTTGGGGAAAGAAAACTGAAGATCTCATAGACTTCAATGTGTCTGACGTATGTTTGGATTGTAATTTTGAAAAGTTTATATTCATTCATCTCTTGTTATACAAATATTTCTTTTATACACACGTCTAATAATTATTTAGCGACCTTGCCTGAACCTGAGCGTTGGCGATAACTTCATAAATGAAGGTTGATCGCCGCCATGTCCCTTCAGTCTTCCCCCGTCCAAAACAGTGGAGTATATTACTGATCCAGACATCTCTACATATCTGATTGACTCCCGTCAAGCTAGGTGTTGTCTGTTAATAACCAACGTGTTAATAACCAACTGTTTGATCTATAGGCTGAGATTTAGTTGGAGACGACAGTCTGATGCTGCTATAACGTTAATGTATAACTGTATCATTCCAGCTAACGTTAGCTAGCCATGCTAGTCACTGTCACCAGCATCATTTAGCCATTTAGCACACTGACAGTGAATATTCATGTATCGTATGAGCCTCAAATCTCAGTGTGAAAGCCTTGGTTAACCCGCTACACAACAGTTTTCATCATTTTCTCTCCTGTGACGGCGAGTTTCTTTCCCCGGAAAGGATCTGGACCTGGACCAGACCAGATCACACTGGAGGGATTAGGCTATAGAGTATATCTGACCGTCTACCTGTCTCCATGTCTCAGGTGACGTTCCCTGTGAGGATCTTTAAGCTGATGGGGGTTGAGACTGTACTGGTGACTAACGCCTCTGGAGGAATCTGTCCAGACTTTAAAGTTGGTGACATCATGATCATCAAAGACCACATCAACCTGCCGGGATTCGCCGGACAACATCCGCTGTGTGGGCCCAACGACGAGCGGTGAGACAGGAGGACAGACAGGAAGAGACAGATATGACTATATAGACCCTTTTAGTGTTGACGTCATGATGAGGTCATGGTGTTAGCTGGAGGCTAAACAAAGGAAAGACTGGAGGCTAACACTAGCAGTGGACTAAAGTTACACATCTAAAATGTCATCTTGCTGTGTTGTTGGGTGCCAAAATCCAGATACCACATACATTTGAGATGACAAACTGTGATTCGAGGCTCTAGCGAGCTGCAATATCGGACAAACGTTTCAGAGATGGAGAGTAAATGTTGTTAATATTTAGCCTTCTGCTAACAGCAGCCGTGAGTCATTAGCTGCAGTTAGCAGAAGGCTAAACTATTAGCAACCCTTTCTCTCCATCACTGAAACGCTTCGTCGATATTGTACGACTCTCTTTTTGACTGACTTTACTGAAGGATAGTTAACTATAGACATCCAAAGATTTATACGCCCTCAATTTATCTTTACAGCGCTGCCGTTGGCCACCACAGAAAATGAGCCAAACAAAGTTGTCCCTCATCTGGTGATAGCACTGTGCTTTCCTACGCTGTGACAAGAGTGTGTGGATGAAGCATTAAGTTGTTGAATTTTACTCATTTAGCGACTGGCTAGTTAGCTAGCTATCTTTCTAATTCCACCATGCTACAGAAAATGAGCCCAACAGCGGACAGCGCTGGGTCACGGTCCCTCTGCCTCACTCCTCGCCGCTAGGAGACTACTTCACCGGGAGGAGAGCAGACGTTAGCTAGCTGGCTCTTCAGTCTCTAGACAAGCTAGCTAGCTAACTAGCGTTAGCCAGCCGTCTACTCCTGAAGGAGTCTCCAGCGGTGTAGGAGTCGGCTAATCTGGTCTCATTGGTTAATGTTAACTTTCTCAACTAACACTTGTGATCCTGGAGAGTGAGTGACAGAACATATTGAGAGAAACTAGTATTTTCTTCAGCCATTGTTAAAAAAACAAACCAACAATAGTTGCTAGCCAGCTTTAACTAACGTCTTCAGATAATTATTCTGCCTCCACTTAACACTCTGCCCACTAAATACCTCATTATGGTTACTAACAGGAAAGAGTCTATATGAGCCCTGAGATTAGATCTGTACTGTATTAGATTTGATATGTCACATCTGACTGTCTGTCTACAGTTTTGGGATCAGGTTCCCCTGTATGTCTGATGCGTACAGTAAGGATCTGAGGCGGCTGACGTTGGACGTGGGCACTGAGCTCGGCTGCAGCGGCTTCATCAGAGAGGGAGTTTACTGTATGGTGAGCGGACCGAACTTCGAAACCATCGCTGAGGCCAGAATGCTGCTGATCCTGGGCTGTGACTCTGTGGGTAAGACAGAAAGAGAGGCAGACAGGCAGGCAGACACACTGTCTCCAGTAATGGCTCATCCAGTGGGATCCTTCCTGGTGAGCTCGTTAATAACTGATGAGTCTTAGTGGGCCTCGTTAGTGAGTCGGCAGGGAGAGCAGTGATTGGCTCTCAGTGTGACGATCGTTGGAGTGTTGATCTGACCAGAGATCAGATCCAGAGAGTATTAACATGATTGTTCATTCTTTGATGAACTGTTACAGCAGCACAGCAGCAGGGGCTTCTGGGAGTTGTAGTGTGGAAACCTGATGGGTCTCATTCTGTCTCTGACTTCAGTCTGCTGTCTGTTCACAAAGTCTAGGATGTGGGGTATGTGAGGTCCGGGAGAGATTTCAATGGGTCCTTCAGGAAGTTGTAGGGGTTCTTAAGAAGCATCTAGAGGTCTGTGAGGGGGTTCTAGGAGTCCTTTAAAGAGGTTCTAGGTGCCTGGAGAGGTTTCCATAGACCCTTTATGAGGGTCTCTAGGTACTTGAGAAGGGTTTGAACAACAAATTCAGAAAGTTGCAGTTAAAGTGAAGGTTATTAACCTTGATAAGGTTTCACTCTCTCCTCCTCCTTAGGTATGAGTACAGTTCCTGAAGTGACGGTGGCGAAGCACTGTGGACTCAGAGTTCTTGGTCTGTCCCTCATCACCAACATGGTCAGTGATTAAAATTATAGCATGTGTGGCGGCTGTGCGTTGGCACTGTGACGATGTTGACATACCTTTGTCGTGCTGCAGGTGTCTCTGGACTACAGTCGGGAGGAGAAGGTGAACCACGAAGAGGTTCTTCAGATCAGTAAGATGAGAGCGGAAGTTCTGCAGAAACTTGTCACCATGTTGATTTCCCGCTGCCAGCAGCAGAGCATCAACACCCACTGACGGACCAGCAGAACCAAAGAGTGCACCAGCACCCTCGTCACGATCAACACCTCCAACACTCATATCTGACTGTTGTTGTGTCAGTGTGGTCTGTGGTGTTGTTGAACTGCAGTGAGTCTGTAACTCTTTATGCTGCCGTTAACTTTACAATAAAAACTGATATAACACAAACTGAGAGATGAAATGTTTCTTTTATCTTGAACTCCTCCACTTATCACTTATAATAAGCTAACAAAATGTCCATAACAACTTTACAATAAAAATTTTCAGGAGTGTAGTTCAATGCATTTGTACTTGACGATTTCTGTATTTTCAGCAATGCTTTGCATTAATTTCAACTGTCAGCATTCACACGTTTTCAGCAGGAAATGTATTTTCTGGCTGTGTGCTGTTTTTCCTCCAGCTGATAGAATGAATATATAGAAGATCCATTTAAAGACAGTTGGAGAGAAAATCAAGGTTTTAATATATTTACGGGATAGTATCCAGAATATCAAGTTTCATAATGATAGTTTGCACTAGCTATACTCAACTGGGACGGGGCCCACTGGTGGGCCTCAGAGAGACACCTAGTGGGCCGCGAAGATGCTGTCAAATGGTTAGATTAACCGCTATTCTGCATTTCAGAGTTTATAGTGGGCTCACTTTTAAAGCTAAGGTGAAGATACTGGCATCATATGACACTAGAAAAAACCTAAGAAATTCATCGGTACCAACCGTGTCATGCTAGCTTGTCGGGAAGGAGGTTAAATAATGCTCCAAATTTATGCTATATTTTGGTGAGGAAAAACTGTCATGGCCATTTTCAAAGGGGTCCCTTGACCTCTGACCTCAAGACATGCGAATGAAATTAGGTTCTATGGGTACCCACGAGTCTCCCCTTTACAGAAATATATGTCACAGATTCAGTGACACAAAATCAAGCAACTTTTGAAACAGCGAAGGTGTGTGGTGAGGAAATATGACCCTGAATACTTTGGATTCATAATGGCAGGCAGTGATGGGTGAGGGTAAGCTGAATATCTATGTGGGTCATTACACCTGACAGCGGCATAACTCATTTTTTTTTTTTTTGATACTTTATTTTTATTGCTTTTCCATAACAGAAAGACAACATACACATAGAACAAAAAAAACCAAAACCAAAACATGAAAGGATATAGATTGCCCTGTCTCTACAAAGTTGTCTTATTGCTATGACATATTCAATGGTTCATTTCCTCATCTTGTCGTTGACATGTAAACATTGTCCATTTCTCTCGACATTGCTCCTCTTGTGTTCTTATCCTATGGGTTAACAGTTCCATATCATATATTTCATTCACAATTTTCAGCCATCCATCTTGTGTAGGTGGTTCTGCCTTACACCATCTCTTCGTAATGGCCTTCTTACAGGCCGCCAACAACACTTTCAGCAGGTATCGGCATAACACATATTTTATAGCCCAGTTTGTCATTTATTTGGGAAGGTGGTCCTCGGATATGATTTAACAATCGGAAGTGGGCCTGGAGTTACACAAGGTTGATAAATCCCTGGTTTACACCATCTTCACTGTGATACAGCATCTGGTACAGCAGGTGACGCTGTGGACCTTATACACATGACGCTCCGCTCTTATTCTGAAGGCCTCAGGCCGGAAGTCTTTCTGTTGTTGGCGGAACAGAACAGAGGCTAGCGGTGCTAACAGGAGCTAACCGGAGCTAACAGAGTCGATATGACGGAGTAACCGATGGCTACTGACGGCAGTCTGACGGTAAATATCTCAGTTTTGTTCTGAATAACACGTTCAGTTGTTTTATGTTTCCGGTTGTTTATTATTAATATTACAGCCGAACTTCGCGCCACAAACATGAACACACAGAAACACACTGCGCCTGCTCAGTGCTGTGTTAGCTTAGCCCCCGTTAGCTTAGCTACCGGTCAGCTGAACGATGCTGTTATTGTAAAGCTTTGAGCTCAGCTATCGTTACAATAATAGAGATAAACATGCGGACTACTGCTCTGTCAGCACGTTGAGAAGCTTAACCCGGGTCAGTTAAACCGAGTCAGGCAAGGCAAGGCAAGACAAAGTGCAAAAGAACATTAAGACATAATTAAAACAGTTATAAAAACATTAAAGATTAGAAAATAAAAGCTAGGCTAGAAGCTGAAATATAATATAACACACAAGAGTAAAAGCTCTAGTGCACTATAAGATCATTATCTGGTTTAATAAAAGGCAGCAGCAGCAAACAGGAACGTTTTAAGCTTTGTTTTAAATGAAGTCAGGGTTGTAGCGGTCCTGCAGGTTTCTGGGAGCTGGTCCAGATATTTGGTGCATAAAAACTGAACGCTGCTTCTGCATGTTTAGTTGTGACTCTGGGGACACTAAGCAGACCTGATCCAGACGACCTGGGAGGTCTGGATGGTTCAGAACATAGCAGAAGATCAGAAATGTATTTTGGCCCTAAACCATTTAGTGCTTTGTAAATCATCAGGAGTATTTTTAGGAAGCCAGTGTAGAGACCTCGGAACTGGACTGGTATGATCCACTTTCTTGGTCTTAGTGATGAGTCAGTAAGTTAATTCATTAACGTTAGAGCTAAACTAGAGTTAAAGTGCAGCTGAGCTAATGAGTTAATGTTTAACACCTGTCTGTCTTCTCACAGTTACATTATAGCTGTCTGTCTGATAACTGAACACTGTTTGACCTGTCTTTCCTCATCAGTGGTGGAAAGTGACTAAGTACATTTATCCAAGTACTGTACTCAAGTACAATGTCGTGTTGACGGTACTTCGACGTTACTTGAGTATTTCCGTTTTCTGCTACTTTTCATCTTCTCCTCCACATCTCAGAGGAAAATATTTACTTTTTACTCCACTACTTTAATAAGTTAAGGTACTTCACAGATTCAGGTTATTAAAACTAAATTTAATCAGCTAATACAATATATATAATATATATATAATATATATATAATATATAATATATATATATATTATAATATATTATTATTATAGATTAAACTACCAGCAGTATATAAAGTCATTAAAAGTAGCTCTACCTTTACCAGCCGCAACAAGAAAGTGATGAACACATAAAATATCCCAAAAATATTAGTAACATATCAGACAAAAAATTATAAAATATCTAAAATAACACAAGTAAAATATCCCCAAAAGTAATCAAAAGTAATTAAAAGTAGCTCCACCTTTACCAACTGCAACATTAAAGTGATGAACAAATAAAATCCCCCCAAATATTAATAAAATAGCAGATAAATATTAGAAGAGTATCAGATACAAATCTGTAAAATAATAGTAAAATATACATACAAATATTATTAAAATATCAGAAAAATGTTAGTTAAATATCATAAAAATATAAGTTAATGAGAGAAATATTTGTAAAATATCCCAAATATCAGTAAAATATTAAGAAAACATTAGTAAAATATAGGTAAAAATATTAATGAGATATAATAAAAATATAAGTTAAATATCATAAAAATATTAATAAATTATCAGACAAAAAAATTAAATATTTGAAAAAAAATTATATCCCCAGGAGTTATTAAAAGTAGCTCCACATTTAACCAGCTGCAACATTAAAGTGATGAACAAATAAAATAACCCCAAATTATGAGTAAAATGGCAGAAAGATATTAATAAATTATCAGACAAAAATGTATAAAATATGCAGAAAAATATTTGTAAAATATCCCAAAAAGTAATTAAAAGTTACCAGCTGCAACATTAAAGTGATGAACACATTAGTGCATCAATAATTAGAATAATATAATATAATAAAGATTATTTTGCATAATGAGTACTTTTACTTTTGGTACTTTAAGTATATTTTGATGCTGATACTGTTGTACTTTTACTCAAGTCGTATTTTTACTCATAACAAAATATTTCTACACTGTGGTGTTAGTACTTTTACTGCAGTAAAAGGTCTGAGTACTTCTTCTACCGCTGGCCTTCTCTGTATGTCACAGTAATACGGTTATAATTGACCCGTCTTCACTATACATATTGTATGGATCAGATGATGATGATGTATATATGGTGGTATTGATCTCTGATGGTGTTGATCAGTTGTATTGATCACTGACGTTATTGATCGGTCTTGTGTGTTCCAGTGGACAGAGAGGCGGCGTCCAGCACGAGAAGACATTTGTCCTCTGGAGTCTAAATCTTTGAGGACGGACAGCCAGACGTCTGTCTCAGGTGACACAGAAGTGAACTGTGACATCACAGTGACACGTGAACACATCGGCTCATGTTTAAATAAAGCTTGGTTGAATTCACCCGTCAATGTGTTGACCAGCGAGGCCAGTGAGGATGAACTGGGACGACTGGACATCGACCTGGACCGGACGTCCAAACAGCACAACTTGACGTCCAGCAACGTGCGCGTCATCCTGCATGTGAGCCACACACACACACACACACACACAGTTAACACACACACAGTTAACACAAGGAGAACATGATACAGTTTTCATACATAGAATCAGAATCAGGTTTATTGCCAAGTAGGTTTTCACATACAAGTAATTTTATTTGTTTGTTTTGGTTCGTAACAATAAACATGGTGAGAGAAAATAAAAGCAAGTACAAAAATATAAAAACATAAATATAGAATAGAAAAAATACAATGAAAATATGAAAAACGCAATAAAATATGTCCAGTATATATGTTTTAGAATGACAGCGCTTAACAGTTTGTGTCAGCTGTTTGTAATGTGTACCATGTTGTGTGTCCGTGTCAGGAGGTGATTACCCATGAGCGTGTGGTGGCCATGATGAAAGCTGCCATCAGAGACACTCAGGACCTGCCCATGTTTGTGAGTGTCCACTCTGTACTCTGTTCACTACCTGCTCAGGTACTCTGTTCACTACCTGCTCAGGTACTCTGTACGTTACCTGCTCAGGTACTCTGTACGTTACCTGCTCAGGTACTCTGTTCACTACCTGCTCAGGTACTCTGTTCGCTACCTGCTCATGTACTCTGTCTGTCTTCCATCAGGAGCCAAAGATGACTCGATCCAGACTGAAACAGGCCGTTCAGCAGGGACAGGTGAACTCAACCTCCCACAATCCTCTCTGATACTTTCAACTTTCAAAACCAGTCTGTTTAATCTGACTGTCCCCTGTCTGTCTGTCTGTCTGCCTGTCTGCTTACAGCCACTGAACTGGAGTCTGTCAGCGCTGAAATCAGCCACAGTCAAGGTAAACTACAGCTAGGATCTGTCCGTCTCTGTCTGACTCTCTGACTGTCTGTCTCTCTGTCAGTCTGTCTGTCTGTCTCTCTGCCTGTCTCTGTCTCTCTGTTCTCTGTCTGACTCTCTGACTGACTGTCTGTCTGTCTGACTGTCTCTCTCTCTCTCTCTCTGTCTTTCTGACTTTCTGACTGTCTCCCTGTTTGTCTGTCTCTGTCTGATTCTCTCTCTGTCTGTCTGTCTCTCGGTCTGTCTCTCTCTCTGACTGTCTGTCTCTCCTGCAGCCTCCTCAATTTGTTGACATTGACCTTGAGGATGATGAAGACTCGTCAGATGAAGAGTACTGTCCTGATGAGGAAGAGGAGGAGGACGACACAGCCGAAGAGGTGGGTGGTTCTTTGACCTTTGACCTTTCACAGCTGAAGAGTCAGACCAGACCCAGGGTAGATGCAGATGTTACCAGTTAATGACTGAAACTCGGTGTGTTTGTACATGCAGACATTCCTCAGTGATGCCGACAGCTTGGCCTCACCTCCCAGAATGCATCAGGGCTCTCAACCCAAACTTCCGGCAGACCAGGGGACTGATGAACCCCTACAGGTATCCTGACCTCAGACCTCCTACAGACACCCTGACCTCTGACCTCTTACAGCCACCCTGACCTCTGACCTGTTGTTTAGAGATCTCCAGGACACCTGGGGGAACAGGTGATGACTTGCGCTCCTCATCACCTCCTCACTGCTCCTGAGTCGTCCTTCCTGGAGAGACTGAATGCTGTGGAGGAGGAGCTGGACTGCAGCCCTGCCTACACCTATAACCAGGTAACTCCCACACCGATAACCAGGTAACCCCCCCCCCCCCCAAATCAACCTCTATGTATCCGTCCGTCTGATTGACTACCTGTTTCTTTCTACCTGTCTCTCAGTCTCTGGACAGAAAAGCCGATGATGATGGTGACAGTCGTCCTGAGGGCTCCAGCGGTTTGGCGTACCGCACACGCTCCAAACTTCGTCTGGTTAACGTTCCTCTGGGTCAGCTGGAGGCGGCGCTTCTGGCCCCTGACATCACCGCTGACATGTACGAGCAAACCGCCGCCCAACGGGAGGAGGACCGCCATTGGACGAAGTGGCTGCAGGGTCTCATGGCCCCCGACAGTGAAGGTCAGAGGTCAGGCTGACAGCAACACTGTCAAAATAAAAGTCTCATTTCATCAGTGTGTTTTGAAACAGTTCCTGTCAGCTGACTGAAGCTGCTTGTTTTCTCAGAGGAAGGCAATGACGATGACGACCCAGAGTACAACTTCCTGGATGACCAAGATGAACCCGATCTAGAGGATTACAGGACGGACCGGGCTGTCCAGATCACCAGTAGGTGTTGTGGACTGGGTCCAGGTCAAGGCCTGGAGGAGCTCTTCCAGTACCTCAGACCCCGAGTGTTAACACTTCTTCTTCTTTTTCAGAGAAGGAAGTGAATGAGCTGCTGGAGGAGCTCTTTGATACAGTGAGTTGAGCGGATTTTTACCAGCTTGTGTTTCTACTGATTTCTACTAATGATTCTAGTCTTTGTAGAGGGTGTTTAGATACATGTTTCTATTGTTTATTTTGCTGTTGGTACACAGGGTATTTTGTTTACCAGTCAGTCAAACAGTCAATGTATTTCTGTATAAGTAACATGTGGAGTTTTGTGTTCTGAATTTAAACAGAGTAAGAAATCAGGCCCTCCTGTCTCTGAGAACTGCGTCAGTAGAATCAGAACTTTGCCTCCATTCTGAACAGACACCAAGTTCAGGTTTTAGTTGATTAGTCAGGATTTTGTGATGAATCAGGACTTTGTGAAGAATCAGGACTTTGTGATTAGTCAGGACTTTTTTCTGGACTGTTTGGTCAACAACGCTGACATCAGTTCACTGTACAGCTCCAGGAGGAGGAGGTGGCAGCTGAGGAGCAGGAAGAGGAGCAGGAGGAGGAGGAGGTTCTGTCCCAGACTGGACCCAAATTCAACATCCCTCAGGCTTTACGGTAACGGCCCTTCACAGACTCCAGAGTCTCCACAGACCACTTGTGATCTGATCTCACTTCCCCACTCTGTATGCAAAGTAAACACATGGCTAATATGGCAGACGTTGTAATATTACAGGACTGTCAGTAGTAATATCCTATATATTCAGGAATTTGTGTACATTTTATTAACACCAAAATAACAGGTTACTGGGCGGTCCCCGGGGACCTCCGCGCCACCGGCACCGCTGCCATTGCCAGGAAACAGCGGGTACAGATCTTCAGAGAGCCAGGGAGGAGAGAGAGCGAACGGACAGTGTGATAATAATGCTCTTTGCGTGCTGTCTGATAGTCTGTAGATATGTAGCCTATAGATAAGATATATTTTAATAAAACACAGTTGTACTGACAGAATACAGTAGAACTCAGAAGCTGTTTACATGCTGCAAGGCATCTTCCTGTCTATTCACATGAGGAGCGCAGAGACCCGCGATCCCAGCGGGACGTCAGTAGAGTAGGCGTTCCTTAATGTGGCCCAGACCACCTCTGAATGTGGTCTGAAAGATCGGATCTCAATGCGTCTTGAGTGCGTTCACACCTGTACTTAGAGCTGTCCACTTGTGATCCGATCACTGAGGACGCATGTTAATACCAGGTGTGAGCAGGGCCAGGGCTGGGTCTCATTATGTTCCAGCGGCTGCTGAGTCATGTGCAACAGCTAGTGGTAAAATTCGGTATACCGGTCCGGTCCGGTGTTTGGACACCGGCCCAACCTTTACATCTACATATGTGGGTCCTCCTTTTGGGACGGTGCAGCAGAGAAGTGCTGTTACTGTTTGGGTAAGGAGGAAGAGAAATGTCCTCCGCTGCTGCTTCTTCACACAGAACACATGAAGAAGAATCCAGCCAAGGGGAGACATCCTTTGTCAATCGACTGAAACAAACTATGTTCAGTCATCGTACGTTTTATTCACAGCTTCCTGTATTACAGCAGTTTTGTCCCGTTTTGCTGTCCGTAGTTTTGAGGCTCCGTTAGCCAGCATGCTAACGGAGCGAAGGCGAACCGTCAGGAAACAGTACGAAGCTCTGCAGCAGAAGAGAGCCCTGCAGGACACGACCAATCATCACCGTGACAACATGAACCTGAAGGACGCAGCCAGCCCGCAAACCAACACCATTACTCCTGTCTTAGTGTTGCCGAGCCGGGTCTACCCCGTCCTCCACCTGGATTACACCCAGAAACTGCAGCTACAGCAGCAGATACAGCAGGTACGTGAGGACAGAAAGGTGTGTCTCATATAGTGTCTTATAGTGTCTTCTAATGTCACATATAGTGCCCCCTAGTGCCCCCTAGTGTCCTCTAGTGTTGTGTATAGTTCATCTTCAACATGAACAAAATTCAGATATTTAAACACACTTTTTTCTAGAAACTACAGCATTTCCAGTTTTAGTTGACCGGAGACTGAAATGCTTCTGTCTCTCTCTCAGCATGTGCAGCTGCTGACTCAGGTTCACCTGCTGAGTCGCCATGTGGACGCCCTGAACCACGAAACCTGCATTACCAAACGCTACCTGGTCAGTAAACACCAACACAAATGCTACCTGAGGCCTGTACTAAGAAGCAGGATTTGGGATTAGCAAGATAACTTCAGGGTTAACCCTGGGCTTTTAGTCCTAGGATGGTGGTTCACCCTTTACCGGGTTAGATCGCCATGGTAACTACTGCCAAACACCTAACCTGCTCTAAAACAAATCTGTTGTCCCTCCAGGAGGAGCTGCAGCAGTTTGCCGGCCGTCGGGAGGAGGTTTTTCTCCCCAGCAGTTTCAGAGTGGGTAACCTGCAAGGGGCGCTGGATCTCCTGCAGAAGGTGGAGCAGAGAGCGGAGCCTTCTCCTGCTCCTCCTGCTCCTCCTGCTCCTGCTGCCTCCAGACGCTGGCTCCCCAGGATGACTCCTGCTACCAACAGTAAGGAGGGAAAATAACATCAGACACAACGTTTTTATAATGTTTGGTCGTTCCAGCAGCTTGTTCTGGTTCTGGTTTTGTTTAGGCCTCGCCTTCCCTCTGCTCCCCGCCAACACCGCATGGCTGTTCGCCACACGTCCCGTCTTCCTATACCCAGAACTACTTCCTGTCTGCAGCCTGGACCCCACCATCCACACCCGACACCGCAGTGTTTACACTGCAGGAGAGGACGGGTACATGGACACTACTACACAATATACACACACACTGTAAACACACACTGTATCGCACAATAACGGTAATATTTCCCATGATGCCTCTGTGCAGTTTGATCGTTCTGGGTCTGAAGCACTTCGAGGGGATGGTCCAGTCAGATCAGCTGATCAGCTCCTACCTGCTCTGTAAGAATCGATGGAACTTCAGGAAACACGTTAGAGAGATGAGCGGGTCGAGAGCGCCGCACAATAGTGTCATCAAGGTGACATCCCTGTGACATCATCACACACACTGACTGACTTCATCAGCAGCTGCAGTTGGACAGCCTGAGTTAAACTCTGTCGTCTCGTGGTGTTTTCAGATGTTCCTGACGCAGGGAGTCGTCCCCCCGCTCCCGCTCGCCTGCAGCAGAGTTCAGCCGGGAGACCAGCGCCCCCCAGTGGACAGAAACACCTCCAACATGCCAAACTGGCTCAAGGTCAGTCGGACGTACTAAACCAGATCCACGCTCAGATCCAAATCAGTGTGAAGCTTGACACCTGTTTTGTTTCAAATTACAGGATTATATCAACATCAACTGAATAATTATCAGAATAAAGAGTCAAGTAAATATTACAGAAACAGTAAAAACATAACTGAGGTAACTCCATGAAACATCCTGACCCCACAGTCACTTCCATTTATATATAATATCACAAATTACAAATTGGTCTAAAGGGGCTTTACAATCTGTACGACACCCTCTGTCCTCAGACAGACCCACCGACCGATCCACCGACCGATCCACCGACCGACCGACCGACCAACCGACCTACCAACCTAACGACCAACCGACCCACCAACAGACTGATCGATCGACCAACCAACCGACCGATCCACCGACCTACCAACCGACCCAGCAACAGACCCACCAACCGACCGACCTAACGACCAACCAACCCACCAACAGACCGACCGACCCTCGAAAAACTCCCCAAAAACCTTTAACTGTGAAAAGAGCAGCAGAGGGATCAGACAGGAAGTAGATGTTGTGTGAACTTATGAAGGCTGTCCAGTGACATCAGATGATGACATCACCTGGCCGATACCACAGTGACCATTAGCAGAGTGACAGTTCAGTACCTGTTTTTACCAGCAGGTGTCTCCGTTCACTAACTGCTTCTCTGATGTTCATCACCTGCAGAACAGTCAGCTGATCATCCAGAAGACCCGACTGAACTCCACCTGTTACCCCCCATCCCTCCCCCCAGGCTGCACCCTTAGGCTCCACCCCTCCTGGCTCAAGAAGTCGTCCCACCCGCCTCCCCCCCGCCACAGACGTCTCTTCACCTTGGCCCACAATGCATCTCTGCTGCCACTCGCCAAAGCCCCAGAAGAAACACAGGTAGAGAGACAGGTGGACATGCAGCCAATCAGCTACCTGTCCCTTCCTCCTCCAGGTGTCACATTACTCTCTGACTCCCCCGCTGTTTCAGGAGCTCTGGCTCCGCCACCAGCCTGTGGGGCCGTCCCATTGGCTGCTGTTTGTACAGTCCCCACCCACCCAGTGTGTGCTGACATCATCCAGTCCTGCCTTCCTATTGGCCAGAGGATGCAGCAGAGCGTTTCTAGGCAACAAAGCAGCGGCCCTGCCCCCTTCCTCCTACCCCTTCCCTCCATGACCCAACCTGTCACTACAAATCCCATAATGCCTTGCTCAGCTGACGCTGTGAAGCCGGGGTACTTCCTCCTCCAGATGGTGTGGACTCCACCGTCTCCGCCCACTGTCTCCTCCCAGCATGCTCTGGGGCGACAGATCTACCGACCAATAAAAGAGGAGTCCACAAGGCCACGCCTTCCACCTGAGGTGGAGAGACGGGTGGAGGAGGAAAGAGAGGTGGAGGAGGAGAGACAGGAGGACAGACAGGAGGACAGACAGGTTGACGAGGAGAGACAGGAGGACAGACAGGAGGACAGACAGGAGGACAGACAGGTCGACGAGGAGAGACAGGAGGAGGACAGAAAGGTGGACGAGGAGATACAGGAGGAGGAGGAGAGACAGGTGGAGGAGAGACAGAAGGAGGAGGAGGACAGAAAGGTGGACGAGGAGAGACAGGAGGAGGAGGAGAGTTCAGCTTCAGCATCAACACTGAGCCCGCCGTCGTCCTGTGCAGGAGTGGAGGAGGAGGAGGAGCAGGAGGAGAACTGGACTGCTTTGGGTGTGGTCCGTTTGAACGGAGGAGAAAACACTGGTGGAGAGGAGGAGGAGGGGAGGGATGGAGGAGGTGAAGTAGGAGGTGGAGAGGAGGAAGCAGGTGGGGGAGGAGACGGGGAGCAGGGAGGAGAGGGGGAGGAGGAGGAGGAGGAGGAGGAGGAGGGACAGAGGGAGGACGGGGGAGGAGAGAGGGAGGAGGATGGAGAGAAGGATAAGGATGAAGATCAGGACCGGCAGGGCGACGAGGACGAGGAGGAGGATTTTGATGACCTCACACAGGATGAAGACGAGGAGGAAGTGATGTCATCAGCGTCCGAGGAGTCAGTGCTGTCTGTTCCAGAGTTACAGGTAAACAGGAAGTCATTGTTCATCACTCACATGATGACAGAGGGTGATGTAAGGGTAAAGACCATGAAGTAGCTGACCTCTGACCTCTTTAGGAGACCATGAAGCAGCTGACCTTTGACCTCTGACCTCTTTAGGAGACCATGAAGCAGCTGACCTGGCTGGCGGCGGAGCGGCGGCTCTGTACAGACGGCGACTCGGAGGAGGACCACTCTCCGACCTCGCCCGGCTCTCAGGAGGAGGAGGAGGAGGAGGAAGAGGAGGGGCCTAAAGGGGAGGAGTCTGGAGAGGGGAGGAGCAGTAAGGCGGGAAGAGACGAGGAGACGCCATCAGGAGAGGGGACGCCTAGAGGAGGAGGCAGGTGTCCTGGCAGAGGACGAGGTCAGAGCGGTCTCTGATAGATCTGTATATCTGCACTAGATGGCTCCTTACCGTGTTTTTACAGCCTGTCCTCTCTGCAGGTCGAAGCCAGCCTCTTCGTGGTCTGAGGAGGAGTCGTCAGGAGCGTCACAGTAAAGACGCCGCTAAACTGTTACTGCTGTACGATGAAAACATCCTGAACAACGACCCGCACAGAGAGAGCAAAGATGTGGCGTTCGCCCAGAGTTACCTCAACAGGGTGAGACCGCCAACACTCACAGCACAAACTTCCTGTAAAACTGTCGTACGAGCCGCTTCATCATCATTGGCTGCTGCTGCTGTCGTCCTGATATAACGTTAGTCCTTAGTCACGTGACTCTTTAGTATCGTCAGTCCCTCGAGTCACTAGTCAGGTTAATCGTAAGTATCCTTAGTCACATGAGTCACTAGTCACGTGAATCGTTATAATCGTCAGTCCTGTGAGTTGTTAGTCACGTGACTCGTCGAGTATCGTCAGTCTCGTGAGTCATTAGTCACGTGAGGCGTTGGTATCGTCAGTCCCATGAATTGTTAGTATCGTCAGTCCTGTGAGTTGCTAGTTACGTGAGTTATTATTATCGTCAGTCCTGTGTGTTACAAAACGTGAGTCGCTAGTCAGTGAAGTTAACGTCAACCCCGATCGTTTCCTAACCCTAACTAAGTAGTTGTGTTGCCTAAACCTAACTTCCTGCAAAAACAGAAGTTTATTTTGAAAGGACGCTATGCAGGTAACGAGCGTATATTGACACTCCGTCCCCGGTCCATCCAAAAGTAACACTAGAGGGGTACCCCGTGCATCAGTTTGTATGTGTGAATGGAGGTCAGGCCTCTTTAGGAGAGGCGTTTCCATAGCAACAATAATCACAGCCTCAGAGACATGGTGAGCTCCCGTTGATGCAGGTATCTGTAGGTGACTGTGACTGTGCGGTTCCAGGTGCGGGAGGCGCTGCAGGACGTACCTGGGCAGGTGGAGGAGTTTGTGTCTCTGCTGAACGATTTCGAGCAGGTGGGAGAAGGACAGGAAGTGATGCTGTTGTTCAGGAAGTTGCGCTGCATCCTGGGAGACCGGACGGACCTTCTCCGAGACTTCGCCGCATTCCTGCATCCTGAGCAGGCGCTGCAGTGTGGACTGGTGAGCAGTACAGATGTATCACAGGTGTACCACAGCAGGTGTGTGTATGTAGTCCACAATAACTGGTTGGTTCAACCTGCTGAAGTGTTTCCTGCCAATAAAACTGTTTCTAATGAAGCTGATCACAGGTCAGTTTACACTTCAGGTGTTTCACATGATGGTTTACCTGATCTGTCGCTGTGAAGTCAGTGAACATAACAACTTTAGTATTTCTATGTATTTCTGTGTAAATCATTGATAAGGTATTGATTACTTATAACTTATCATTGATGCAACTCTGTGTCCCGACTGCAGTTTGAGGAGCAGCAGGCGTTTGAACGCAGTCGCCGCTTCCTGCGACAGTTAGAGATCAGTTTTGGAGATAATCCGTCACATTATCAGAAGATCATCAAAGCTCTTCAGACCGGTCCAGACCTGAGTCCAACCAGCATGCACGAGGTACACCAACTCTACCGACACCAGTCCAACCAGTATCAATAACAACTGTACAGACACCAGTTTAACCTGTATCAATAACAACTGATTATTGATAATTGATAATGTTGATCAGCATGTGTCTGATGGTGTTTCAGCTGAAGGCTCAGATGGCCACGCTGCTAAAAGGCCACACCCATCTACAAGCTGAATTCTGGGTATTTTTTGACGAGCTGCGCCCACCTCCGGCCCGCCCGGGACAGTTCGAAGAAGCCCATTGGCCGGAGGACGGAGGGGGCGGGTTAGACGGCGGAGAGGGTGTCGGCCACGTGTCAGGTGGCGGCGCCAGCAGCGGCTTCGAGGAAGTGACGCTCCCAGAGCTGGAAGAGGAAGAGGAGGGGCATAAGATCCAACCAATGACTGGCCGGCGCCGGAGGAGGAAGATTGACTACAAGGTCTGAAAACACACATGGAGGGGTCCCTTTAGTGAGCTGTCTGTCATGAGTCCCGTTTCCACCGCAGGAACTTTCCCCCGGAACTAGGAACCTTTAGACAAACTCATCGCAGTTAGACTGCAGGGACCAGGGTTCTGGGGACATTTTATGGGGCCTTTTTACCCCAAAAAAGTTCCTGGTCGGGAGTAGTACTTTCTAAAGTTGGGTTTCCACCAAAGTTCCCGGGACTTTTTAGTCCCTGGAACTACTTTTATGGGAAGGTTATAGGAATAAAAGTTTCTGGTGGTCCTGTGGTGGAAACAGGGCTTTAGTGAGTCCCATTTCCACCGCAGAAACTTTACCCTGGAACTAAGAACCTTTTGACCTAATGTCCACTGATACTGGAGTACTTCCTTGTTTATGAATGAAGCGATACATGAGTTGACGCATCGCCGCTGTGTGTGTGTGTTTGACCAATCAGAGTTCCAGTACTTTCAGAAAGTACTACCCCACCAACCAGTACCTTTTGTGTGAATAAAAAGACCCCGGAACTTAATTTAGACCCTGGTCCCTGCGTTTGAGACGCGATGAGTTTCCTCAAAAGGTTCTTAGTTCCAGTGGAAAATTCCTGGGCTTTAGTGAGCTTTCACTTATGAGCCCTGTTTCCACCACAGGAACTTTCCCCTGGAACTAAGAACCTTTTGAGGAATTCATCGCGGTTCGACCGCAGGGACAATGGTCTAGATTGAAAGGGTTCTAAATAAAAAAGTTCTGAGGACATTTTCCAGGGCCTTTTTATTCCAAAAAGGTCATCCCTGCAAACTCTACTCTGAAAAGTTCCAGTACTTTCAGAAAGTGCTACCAATCTGATCAGGGCCTTTTTGGGGGATAAAATGTCCCCAGAACTTAATTTAGACCCTGGTCTCTGCGGTTGAAATGCAATGATTTTTACCCCCAAAAGGCCCTCGCTGGGGGTAGTACTTTATAAAAGTACCAGAACTTTTGGGGTGGAGTTTGCAGTTGAAACGCAGAACAGGACTGTTATTGGTCAGATAAGGACTGTTTGATGTGATCCAGGACTGTGATTGGTCAGATGAAGACTGTTTGATGTGTTCCAGGACTGTGATTGGTCGGATAAAGACTGGCCTTGTCTCTGTCGTGATGCAAAGATGCGCAGACTCCGGAGGAAAGGATGCTCTCACTGCCACGGCAACAAGGTCTGTCCTCCATGTTTCATCAGGTGTGAATGAGGTTCACTAACACCTGACATGCCTGACTAACCTATTCATTTCCTGTCCAGACCTCAGGGGGGGTGTCCAGAGCCATGAAGAGTCTGGACCCTCTGTACTCTCAGATAAGCTCCGCCCACGATGAACCCGGTGACAAAGATCTGGACCTGAAGGGGGACGATGACAGTCCAGAGCCAGGTATGTCACCGGATCACATGTCCTGGGTTCCAGTTAACAAACGAGTGTGTTATACGTATAACCAAACAACGTATATCACTAAGAAGTGAAAGTCAATAGTTGGTTCCATGTCAACATCAGCTCCCAGCAGCAGAGCCACGCTTCCGCCATTGGACTGAAAGCAACTACCGGACGCCAGTAAAACGTCCACCTACAAAGTGTCATACAAGGATCCTTGAATTCTTGGATCCATGGATCCATGATCCTTGGATCTTTAAATCCTTGGATCCTTGGATTCTTGAATCATTGGATCTTAGGATCCTTGGATCCTTGAGTCCTTGAATCCATTAGTCCTTGAATCTGTGAATCCTTGGATCCTTGAATCCTAGATTAGCAATATACAGTATATATACATATATACTTTATAGTTGTAATATATAATACTATGTAGTACTGTGTATAAGAAATAATATATAATACTATGTAGTACTGTGCATTAGTAGATATGTATTGTACTTATTTCTATTCTATTGTCCTGTTTTGAACAATTAAATTTTACAAATGTAATAAGTGTTTTCAGTCCAATGGCGGCTGTTGTTAAAAAAATGCCGTCTCTTTGGTTTGAGTTTGTTGCTTCTGTCAACAGATCGAAGTGGTGCATCATGGGAAGGAACATTCCCTCTAATGGATGAGAAAGAGGAGGAGGAGCTGGATGATGAGGAGGAGGATGAAGATGAAGAGGAGAGGAAGAGCATTGAGAAGGAGCAGAGTCTGGTGGTGAAGAGGAGCAGGAGAGAGGAGGTGATGGGGGGTTGCAGCCCCTCCTCTATACTCTCTACCTCTCCCTCTATTACCTCCTCAAACCCCTCCACCTCCTCCATGATCTCATCTATCACCTCCTCCAACACTTCCTCTCTTGCCTCCACCACCACCTCCTCCACGATCTCCACTCCTTCTATCACTTCCTCCATCGTCACTTCTACCTCAGTTACCTCCTCTGTCTCCTCCTTTCCCTCTTTCTGCACCTCCTCCATCACATCTATCACCTCCTCCTCTACCTCTCCCACCATCTCCACCTCCTCCTCTGCTCCTCCTCCTCGGCCCAGTCCTCCTCCTGACCTCCCAGTCTGTGCCAAGAACATTTCCCTGACAGCGAGCGGAGAGAAAGTCATCCTCTGGACCAGGTACACCTCCTGCTGCACCTCCTTTTTAGGGAGTACAGACTACATTTAAATCTCTGCTCCTCGTCAGGTCTTCTCTCTCCTCCTCTGTGAGGAGCAGCAGGAGTTCAGACTCTATTTAACCCGGTTGATGTTTTCCAGAGAAGCAGATCGAGTAATTTTGACGACGTGTCAGCTGGAAGGAGCCAATCAGAACACATTCCAGGCCGTCTCTACTCTGCTCGGCAACAAGACTCCCAGCGAGGTGATTGGTTGCTCTGTCTTCTGTCAGGGCTGTGATTGGTTGACAAGTGTGTCAGTAACTCTTCTCGTATCTCCAGGTCTCTCGCCGGTTTCGGGATTTGATGCGTTTGTTTCGGACGGCGGCTCGTCAGATCGGCTCTGAGGACGAGGCTCCGCCCATGGAAGCGGCAGCAGCCAATGAGAAAGACGAATGATATTAACCAATCAGAAGAGCCGCATGTTCAGCAACAGAAAAATAGTCCCAGGACTTTTATTGTGAAAGGATTCACAGATGTTTACTGTATATAAAAAACACCTTGTAAATATGAAAATATCAGATTATTTAATGTTTTTGTAAAAAGTTGAGTTTTTTTTCTTTTTCAATAAAACTTTTTACATCAAAATCAAACTGTTGTCCTGGATCAGATCGCTTCAGACCAGTTCCAGTAATTTTAGACCAGTTCAGACCAGAACAGGTCATTTAAGATTTATTTATTCAAATGTTGGAATTCTGACTAATAAAGTGAGTTCAACATTTTCAGAGTAAAACTGACATTAAAGACAAAAATACGATCAACTCAAATTTAACTCCAACTTTATTGTACCAGAGGAGAAAAACAGAACAAATAAAACACAATAAAATACATGAAATATAATATAAAACACGTAAAACAAATGATAAAACTCACTGCACCAGCTCATATTTAAAGAAAGTACATCAGAACATAAAACTTTCAGCCTGATCATCAATAATAAAAAAATCATCCATAATGTAATGACGACTGATCATCCGCTGACTTTTAACAGTTTGATGTTCTGAAGAAAAGTTTAAACTCTGAACAAATAAGTTTCTGTGGATAAAAAAGGTTTATACAAAAGTTTATGAATCGAGCTGTTAGAGTAACAAACCCTCCCACCTGCTGCAGATGTGGTTTCCTGTTTCTCAGTGGTACACAATTATAAGCAGAAATTTGATTAATCATCAGATCAGATCATCCAGAGATGAGTTTTTAGTTGTAAAACAACCGAGACAAACGGTTTATCAGGAAGCTGAGAAGGGTGGGGATGCTGTGGTGTACAGGTGGTGGGCGGGGTCATCCCTGTGCTCTTTCTCCAGTTTCGGGATCAACATCATCGTCCAGATCTGAAACAGGAAGCTGTTTGTCAGTACATAGTCGTAGCCCCGCTGTTTATCGGTACGTAGTCGTAGCCCTGCTATCGGTACATAGTCGTAGCCCCGCTGTTTGTCAGTACACAGTTGTAGCCCCGCTGTTTATCGGTACGTAGTCGTAGCCACGCTGTTTATCGGTACATAGTCATAGCCCCATTGTTTATAAGTACGTAATTGTAGCCCCTCTGTGTATCGGTACGTAGCCCTGCTTTTTATCTGTACGTAGCCGTAGCCACGCTGTTTATCGGTACATAGTCATAGCCCCATTGTTTATAAGTACGTAATTGTAGCCCCTCTGTGTATCGGTACGTAGCCCTGCTTTTTATTGGTACATAGCCGTAGGCCTGCTTTTTATCTGTATGTAGCCGTAGCCCCGCTGTTTATTGGTACGTAGCCACACTGTTTATCAGTACGTAGTTGTAGCCCTACTGTTTAACGGTACATAGTCATAGCCCCATTGTTTATCGTTACGTAGTTGTAGCCCCATTGTTTATCATTACGTAGTTGTAGCCCCATTGTTTATCGTTACGTAGTTGTAGCCCCATTGTTTATCGTTACGTAGTTGTAGCCCCATTGTTTATCGTTACGTAGTTGTAGCCCCATTGTTTATCGTTACGTAGTCGTAGCCCCGCTGTTTATCGGTATGTAGTCGTAGTCCCGCTGTTTATTGATATGTAGTCGTAGCCCCGCTGTTTATCGGTGTGTAGTCGTAGTCCCGCTGTTTATCAGTACGTAGTTGTAGCCCTACTGTTTAACGGTACATAGTCATAGCCCCATTGTTTATCGTTACGTAGTTGTAGCCCCATTGTTTATCATTACGTAGTTGTAGCCCCATTGTTTATCGTTACGTAGTTGTAGCCCCATTGTTTATCATTACGTAGTTGTAGCCCCATTGTTTATCGTTACGTAGTTGTAGCCCCATTGTTTATCGTTACGTAGTCGTAGCCCCGCTGTTTATCGGTATGTAGTCGTAGTCCCGCTGTTTATCGGTATGTAGTCGTAGCCCCGCTGTTTATCGGTGTGTAGTCGTAGTCCTGCTGTTTATCGGTATGTAGTCGTAGTCCCGCTGTTTATCGGTATGTAGTCGTAGCCCCACTGTTTATCGTTTTAACTGTCTGACTGTCTCACCCATACTGTCCTCAGCTCTGTTCTCTGGGTTCTGATGGTTCTGATGGTTCTGATGGTTCTGATGGTTCTGTTGGTTCTGCTGGTTCTCTTCCTCCATGTGAACATCTGCCGGTCAGACAGTAATATCAGTAGAAAAATGAACAGAGCTTGGTTCAGACTGTAAACGAAAGGTGTTCTGGTTGTGTTCTGGTTGTACTGGACACTCACCTGCGGCTGCCTCTGATTGGTCGGGAGGACAGACATTCTGGCACCTGGAGAGAGGTGGGAGGGGCTCTGAGTAGACTGTGCTGATTGGCTGGTTGCTGTTAGGCGGGCTTTCGTTGCTCCAGTGTGAGCCAATAGGAGCGGGGTGTGCTGCTGACAAATCTGTACAAGAGGAAACAGGAAGTAATGAAAGGTCAAGAGGTCAGTCTTAGTATGAACCATAGATGTACTACAAGATGTAGATGAGCAGTAGACTCATAGGCTGTATTCAAAACCGCATACTATACTAGTAGTACGTACTGATTTGGCCAAAATGTAGTATGTAATATGCAGTATGCGAACAGAAGAAAAATCTCCAGTATGCCGACAATACCCGGATGACGTACTGATTTGGAAAGATTCTCCAGTATGCATTGGACCAGTCTATCTCGCCTACTGTATCCCACAATGCAAAGCGCTGGAACAGTACAGGCTACGGGTACAAAAACAGCAGCCAAAAGCTGCTAGTTTTTTACGTTTTTTGTAGCTATTTCAACACTAAATTCACTTCTGAACGTTTTTGAGGCCAAGAAATCAACTGTGTAGATTATTAATATCGGCAGTTTTACGAAGTTAGATGGTGAATCGAACATTTGTTTCCACCGCACAGACTTCTATAGAACCAGAGGAGTCGCCTCCTGCTGGCTGGTAGACTGAAAGCAGGTTTAATGCTTCACTTCTCAGACCCGAGGTCAGAGGTTTCCGCTTATAACAATATAAGTAGTCGCCTATATTGTTATAACGAGAAGTTTCTCGTCATAATGTGGTATGTCGTAATAACATGAAAACATCTTGTTATAACATGAAAACATCTTGTTATAACATTTCTCTGTTTCTGGAGTGGCAGCGATATGCTGCTGTAATAAAATACTGAAAATAAAAATAAACATGTAGAAAATAATCTTTAAATGATCTGAACAGGTGGAAATGTTATTATTTCTGTGATATTAAACTGATTATTCAGATTTAAATCTACTCACATGAGACTGAACACGATCTGTGAAACACATCATTTATTAAACCTGATTAAAACTTTAATGAAGCTTGAATACAACTTTATTGTTTGTCTGCAGAGCTCCAGTGTGACCTGAACGGACACGATAGGCTGGTTTAAGCTGAAATAAACTTTATTTAAACATTAAAATACTGACCGTATGTTTGTCTGCGGAGCTTCCGGAACGGACAGTTTTCTCTGAGCCGCAGCAGACAGGACTTCCTCCTCACAGGCAGAGACTCCATAGAGAAAACACCGGATTTAAGCTCGGAAAATCCCTTTAAACGACTCGATACTGTAGAAACTACTTGTTTCCTTCAGTTCAGAAGCTCCTTCAGTCCGTGAACACTTCAATCGACACAAACATCTTCAAACAGCGAGAGTCTGTCAGCGGAATCTACCTGCACACACCTCAACACACCTGAGCCTTCACAATAAAAGCCCAACCTGCAGTCAGAACTTCCTCTCTGAATGTTCCTCTTTATGCTGATGAACAGTTTAAAGAGTCTGACATCTGAACTCAGATCCGTTTCTGCAGTTCTCAGTCGAAATATAAAACGTTAATTTAAAGATAACAACTTTGACTCATGTTCAGTGTGCGACTCAGTGAGACCTGTTTAGTTATTTAAACATTATTTTCACAAATCAAGTAACATAATTAGTTTTATAGTTATGAAACTGACCTCACCTGCTTTTATTGTTT
The DNA here is from genome assembly GCF_043250625.1 of Sebastes fasciatus. Lineage (NCBI taxonomy): Eukaryota > Metazoa > Chordata > Actinopteri > Perciformes > Sebastidae > Sebastes > Sebastes fasciatus. Next base: position 25,063,773 of record NC_133806.1, on the reverse strand, counting down.
CACCTGTATGAACTTCCTGTCCATGTTGTTAATCAGACTCAGGTCTTTTTTTAACAACATTAATGAAGCTTCAGTCCAGCAGGTGATGATGATATTGATCACAGTTGTGATTGATTGAATATCTGCATGACTCACCTGTCAGTAGTTATTGATTCATTTACATCAGTAGGAGAGCTGTTATTTAAAAAAACATTTCAGGAAATCAACATCCAGCTGATAATACATGACAGTATTATCATATTATAATTATCAATATAAATAAATGATTAATATTATTTGTCAGTAAGACGTTTATAATATTTTAAAGATTTTAATATTCTCTACAGACAGGAAGTAACGTCATTAAAAGTCAAACTATTGAACTTGTAGTCTTGGTGCTTTTATTTTGAAGCCAGACTGTCAGTTCTTCCTGTGTGTAGGTGTCACTTTGTCGGTTGGTGTCGACTGTCAGTCTGACCGGTTCAACCGGATCAACAACAGCAGCAGCTTCATGTGACTGAAGAACTCACTGATCAGTAATCAATACAGACTGATCAGAAATCAATACAGACTGATCAGTGTAATCATAACTATCAGAACAAGAAGTGAGGTCGATGAATTTTATTGTGAATTATGAAACTGAGTGATAGTTTTTTTAAAGAGTATCAAATATTTAATGATCATTAAACATATTTTACAAAATAAAATGTTGAAAAATGGACCAGAAATAGAACACAAACACAGACTGAGCAGGAAGTAAACATGAAGTAAACTGGAAGTAGTTCAACAGCTAAATATTTTGAGGAACAGCTTAAAAAAAAAGACCAAAAAAAACTGTTTCTACTGAAAATGTAAATAAAAAATGAATGAAACAAACATGATGGAGTGGGCGGGGTTATACAATAACCAGGTGGTCCAAAGAATAAAACTTTATAAACACAGAAACGTTTTTTATGTTATTTAGCTTTTTTTGTTTTAAAGTTTCAGTTTATAAAAAATTAAGTTTTAAAAAACAAAGTTGATCAGTTAAATATTTAAGCCCAACAGGAAGATTATTGATTACTGATCAGCTCTCATCCCCAGAACCTCTGTTTGCCAGCGGGTGGAGTCAACATCTCCTCAGGAGGAGATGGGAGGCTGAAGACGGACCCAGCCGCGTCCACCGTGAAGATGAAGTAGAAGTTGGCGACCATCATGGCTAGACTCGGTAGGAAGGAGAGGCCGAAACCAAAACCACGAATGCTGCTGTCGAAAGCTGCAGCCACCCAGTAAACCAGCCTGGAGACATAAAACAAACGCACCTTTAATTAAAAACGTAAACTGGACCGGAGACATAAAACAAACGCACCCTTATCGTGCTCATTTTCAGGTTCATACTTGTATTTTGTGTTTCTACTAGAACATGTTTATATGCTGAAATTTTCCTTTATTTTCCTCATACTGTCTGCATGAATATACCTGTATTCACCCTCTGTCTGAAACGCTCCGTTTTAGTGTATTTCAATGGAATTGCAACCAAACTGCGTTGCTAGGCAACAGTTTGGGTCGATGTTTACTTCATGTCAGCTGATGTTATTTACATACACTGCAACAGGAAATAAACTGGGACACATTTAGAATGTTTACGTTTAAAACCGTGTAGTGGTCTAAATATTGTATATTTGTGACATCACAAATGGACAGAAATCCTAACGGCTTGTTTCAAATGCACAATTTCTGAATATGGGCTGTGTGTGTTTCTCCGTATATTGAGCGTTTTGATAGTTTAACAGTATTTATGTAGCCCTTAAACCTGCTTTATAATGTTAACGACCTGAAAATCTCACTTTTTACAATATGGGACCTTTAATTAAAAATGTACACCGTCTTGGTGACACAAAAAACGCACCTTTAATTAAAAGTGTAAACTGGCCCAGAGACGTAAAACCAACGCACCTTTGATTAAAAGTGTTAACCAGCCTGGAGACGTAAAACAAAGGCATTTTTAATTAAAAGCGCAAACCGGGCCTGAGATGTAAAACCAACGCACCTTTAATTAAAAGTGTAAACCATCCCCGGAGAAACAAAACAAACACACCTTTAATTAAAAGTTTTATTTGAATCTCACCGTCCGAGGGCGAAGACAACGGTCAACAGAGGGACAAGCTTCAGCTGCTCCTGGCTGAGGTACATTGCCATGACGACCAGCTGCAGGAAGTAGATCAGGAACAGGGAAGCGGAGTCCGAGACGAAGCGTCGATGGACGGTGACCTCGTGATGCTCCACCTCCTTCACCTTGTCATCAAACAGAGGGCGAATCGCACCTGACCTGAGACGACTGACGCCCAGGACCAACCAACCTGAGACACAGACAGGTGAGAGACACACAGGTGAGACAGACAGGTGGGACAGACAGATGGGACATCGTAGCCATGGAAACAATTGACGTTAGATGCTGCTGCATCTTCTTCGTTGGTGTCGTACTCACCGAGGATGATGGGGGCGGCGGCAAACACGGAGCAGCGCAGCGTGTAGACGAGTCTGAGGGCGGCGCCGTCCAGCAGAGGGGCGTCAAACGGAAGGAAGACAAACCCCCCCCACACCAGGAGGGGGAAGAAGAGCGCTGACGTCATCAGGGACACGCCCACCTTCAGGACGTCCCTGTTGGGACAGCCCCGCCCACCTGAGAGACAGACAGGTGAGAGACAGACAGGTCAGAGCCCCGCCCACCTGAGAGACAAACAAGTCAGAGCCCCGCCCACCTAAGAGACAGACAAGTCAAAACCCCGCCCACCTGAGAGACAAACAAGTCAGAGCCCCGCCCACCTAAGAGACAGACAAGTCAAAACCCCGCCCACCTGACAGACAGACAAGTCAGAGCCCCGCCCACTGGAGAAACAGACTGGTTAGAGCCCCGCGCACGTGACAGACAGACAGGTTAGAGCCCTGCCCACGTGACAGACAGACAGGTAAGAGCCCCGCCCACCTAAGAGACAGACAGACAAGTCAGAGCCCTGCCCACTAGAGAAACAGACAGGTAAGAGCCCCGCCCACCTGAGAGACAGACAGATTAGAGCCCCGCCTGTATGAGAGACAGACAGGTTAGAGCCCCGCCCACGTGACAGACAGACAGGTTAGAGTCCCACCCACCCGAGAGACAGACAGATTAGAGCCCCGCCCGTATGAGACAGACAGATTAGAGCCCCGCCCACCTGAGAGACAGACAGATTAGAGCCCCGCCCACCTGAGAGACAGACAGGTCAGAGACAGAGAAGAAGGCGACAGGTATATTTACATATGGCAGGGGGCGTGTCCTCAGGCCACTGGTATCCATGTTGGTTGTAGTCCTGTGGGACTCCTCGGGGACCCAGGAAGGGGCTCTTCTCTGACTCCATTTCCCAGAATGCCTCCCTCTCTCTGGGTGAGGAGGGGGCGTGAAGAACGGTGACTGCAGGACTGAACACCTGAGCTGCTTTCTCCGGCAGGCGGTTCCCTACAGGCTCCTCCTCCAGGTGTGTGTTTAGCCCCGCCCCCTCCTCGCCCTCCCCTCCTTCCCTCCTCTCTCCCTCCGCCATCAGCCCTCGCTCACTCTCCGTCCAGCTCGCCGCCTCTCGTAGCGAAACGTCTGACCTCACACTCATCCTGTCACCTTTACCTGTCTGTCCACCTGTCTGTCTGTCTCCGGGCCACTGCAGCGTGCTGGCCTCCGTCATGGCAGACCTCACCACCTCGTCTTCACCCTCGCCCTGTCTCGTCTTCATCCCCCCACTGTCTTGCATCTTGGTACTTCCTGTTGGGCACGGGGCGTCTTCAGGCAGATCATCCGTCAGCAGAGACATGTCTGTCTGTCTGTCTGTCTGTCTGTCTTTCCACCTGTCAGAGAGAACAGAGGACAGTGTGACTATATTTACCTCAAACAGTCTAGAAGCAAAAAGACGAAACACTGGTGTGTTTTTTTGACAAAAGCCGCTGCCGCCATTTTGGACTGAAAACACTCATTATATTTATAATATTTTATTGTTCAACACAGGTCATTTCAGTAGAATATGACAATAGAATAGAAATAATCTAGTTTTACTTTTGTACAGCTCTTTGTAGGCGGACGTCTTACTTGCGTACGGTAGTCACTTACAGTCCAAAATGGTGGAAGCGTAGCTCTGCTGCTGGGCGCTGATGTTGACATGGAACGAACTATTGACTTTCTCTTCTTATCAATATACGTTCTTTGTTTACATAGGCCTCTATGTATAAATGGAATACTGAATACTCGATTCTGATTGGTTAATCGCGGCGTTCTACGGTCTGTTAATTCTTTATAGCAGAACGTTGCTATGGACGCAGATCTGATGTCGGACTCTGGAGGTCACTTTGTGTCAAATTATTGATTTCTTCTTTTTAAATGTACATAAAGTATTAAAGTAAAAGTACTGAAGTATTATCAGCTACATGCACAGTATTTATGTAAAAGATCTGTTGTATTATCAGCTAAATGTACATAAAATATTACAGTAAAAGTACTTTAGTAAGTAGCTGTGTAATATGCGGGATAATGTACAGCTAGCTGGTCATTATTGATAAATATAAGTATCCCTTACACATATATATCTTTATTGATCTCTGATCAGATACTGTGTTTATAATATTTATAATTATAAAGTTTGATCTCTGATCACGTGACTCCCCTTAACATCAAATAATAAACACAGAGCAGCTGCTGATGGTGAGCGTGCAGGTACGGCTAGCTCCGCCCACTGACTGTGACGTCAGTCTGACTCCAACACGGCGGCCGTGACGTCTCTCAGGTTAAACATCAAAAGGATCTAAATAAACTCGAGTTAAAACGGACTTTGATCGATTTTACACCACTGTCGAGCTATCTATCGATTGTCACTGACCGTCTGTGTGTTACTGATCAGAAATAATCGATCAATACTCACTGAGAGAGAGATAAAAGCTCTGTGCTAACATGCTAACATGCTAACGGAGCTGAACACTGAGTTCAGAAATAAACTGAGACTAAACTCTGAGACTCTGAGATTAAACTCTGAGATTAGGACTCACCGTAACGATGTGATCTTCTTCTTCTTCTTCTTCTTCTTCTTCTTCTTCTTCTTCTTTTCTTCTTCCTCTTCTTCTCCTCCTCCTCCTATTGTTGTTGTTGTGGTGAGAGTCTGAGGCGGAAGTGTAGCTCAGGTGTGGTCCTGCCTCCCGTCAGGTGAGTTAAAGGGAAAGTTCTCCTAAAGGAAAAATATTAAGACATAAGCAGGTTACTGGTACTAATACACACTGGGAAGTTTGCATTACTTCTAATACTGAAGTATTATCAGGTAAATGTACATGAAGTATTAAAGTAAAAGTACCTAAGAATTATCAGGTAAATGTACATGAAGTATTAAGGTAAAAGTATTTTAATATTATCAGCTAAATGTACATAAAGTATTAAAGTAAAAGTACTTAAGAATTATCAGGTAACTGTACATAAAGTATTAAGGTAAAAGTATTTTAATATTATCAGCTAAATGTAAATAAAGTATTAAGGTAAAAGTACCTAAGTATTATCAGGTAAATGTACATGAAGTATTAAAGTAAAAATACTTTAATATTATCAGCTAAATGTACATAATGAAAGTAAAACTACTGCAGTATTATCAGCTAAATGTACATAAAATATAATAACTATACACAAGAAAGGTACCATTGTACTAGTGTTGTAGTTTATCCAGCTGCCAGCAGGGGGGGTTGGGGTGTCACCTGCTGATCTCTGTGGTCGGCACGATGACATCACTTCCTCTCTGTGTGTTGTCTGTTACAGCCGGTTGTCACGGTAACGGTGGTATCAGTAAGTACCAGGAGGCAGATGTGAACAGATGTTTCATTCAGAGGGCTGTAACAGTAAACAGGACTACTGTAGTATACTCATATGTTCATGTACTGTAGTATACTCACGTGTTCATGTACTGTACGAACTATGAGTACTTCTACTGCAGTATGAGTACTTATACTGTACTATGAGTACTTCTACTGCAGTATGAGTACTTATTCTGCAGTATGAGTACTTACTCCTGCCATATGAGTACATACTACTGCAGTATGAATTGCCTACTGTAGTACTACTGCAGAATGAATACTGTTACTGCAGCATGAATTGCCTACTGTAGTAATACTGCGTATTAGTACTTATTCTGCAGTATGAGTACTTATACTGCATTATAAGTACTACTGCAGTATGAGTACTTATACTGCATTATAAGTACTGCTGCAGTATGAGTACTTATTCTGCAGTATGAGTACTTATTCTGCAGTATGAGTACTTATACTGCATTATGAGTACTACTGCAGTATGAGTACTGATACTGCAGTATGAATTGCTTTACTGTAGTACTACTGCAGTTTGAGTACTTATTCTGCAGTACAAGTACTTATACTGCATTATAAGTACCATTGCAGTATGAGTACTGATACTGCCGTATGAATTGCTTGCTGTAGTACTACTGCAGTATGCGTACTTATACTGCATTATAAGTACTACTGCAGTATGAGTACTTACTCCTGCCATATGAGTACATACTACTGCAGTATGAATTGCCTACTGTAGTACTACTGCAGAATGAATACTGTTACTGCAGTATGAATCGCCTACTGTAGTACTACTGCAGTATGAGTACTGATACTGCAGTATGAATCGCCTACTGTAGTACTACTGCAGTATGAGTACTGATACTGCAGCATGAATTGCCTACTGTAGTAATACTGCGTATTAGTACTTATTCTGCAGTATGAGTACTTATACTGCATTATAAGTACTACTGCAGTATGAGTACTTATACTGCATTATAAGTACTGCTGCAGTATGAGTACTTATTCTGCAGTATGAGTACTTATTCTGCAGTATGAGTACTTATACTGCATTATGAGTACTACTGCAGTATGAGTACTGATACTGCAGTATGAATTGCTTTACTGTAGTACTACTGCAGTTTGAGTACTTATTCTGCAGTACAAGTACTTATACTGCATTATAAGTACCATTGCAGTATGAGTACTGATACTGCCGTATGAATTGCTTGCTGTAGTACTACTGCAGTATGCGTACTTATACTGCATTATAAGTACTACTGCAGTATGAGTACTGATACTGCATTATGAATTGTTTCCTGTAGTAGTACTACTGCAGTATGAGAACTTATTCTGCAGTACAAGTACTTATACTGTATTATAAGTACTACTGCAGTATGAGTACTGATACTGCATTATGAATTGCTTACTGTAGTACTACTGCAGTATGAGTACTTGTACTGCATTATGAATTGCTTACTGTAGTACTATTGCAGTATGAGTACTTATACTGCATTATAAGTACTACTGCAGTGTGAGTACTGATACTGAAGTATGAATTGCTTGCTGTAGTACTCCTGCAGTATGTGTACTTATACTGCATTATAAGTACTACTGCAGAATGAGTTCTGATACTGCATTATGAATTGCTTACTGTAGTACTACTGCAGTATGAGTATTTATTCTGCAGTACAAGTACTTATACTGCATTATAAGTACCATTGCAGTATGAGTACTGATATTGCAGTATGAATTGCTTACTGTAGTACTACTGCAGTATGAGTACCGATACTGCATTATGAATTGCTTACTGTAGTACTATTGCAGTATGAGTACTTATTCTGCAGTACAAGTACTTATACTGCATTATAAGCACTACTGCAGTGTCAGTACTGATACTGAAGTATGAATTTCTTGCTGTAGTACTACTGCAGTATGCGTACTTATACTGCATTATAAGTACTACTGCAGAATGAGTTCTGATACTGCATTATGAATTGCTTACTGTAGTACTACTGCAGTATGAGTATTTATTCTGCAGTACAAGTACTTATACTGCATTATAAGTACCATTGCAGTATGAGTACTGATATTGCAGTATGAATTGCTTACTGTAGTACCACTGCAGTATGAGTACTGATACTGCATTATGAATTGCTTACTGTAGTACTACTGCAGTATGAGTACTGATACTGCATTATGAATTGCTTACTGTAGTACTACTGCAGTATGAGTACTTATTCTGCAGTACAAGTACTTATACTGCATTATAAGTACCATTGCAGTATGAGTACTGATATTGCAGTATGAATTGCTTACTGTAGTACCACTGCAGTATGAGTACTGATACTGCATTATGAATTGCTTACTGTAGTACTACTGCAATATGCGTACTTATACTGCATTGTAAGTACTACTGCAGAATGAGTTCTGATACTGCATTATGAATTGCTTACTCTAGTACTACTGCAGTATGAGTACTTATTCTGCAGTACAAGTACTTACACTGCATTATAAGTACTACTGCAGTATAAGTACTGATACAGCAGTATGAATTGCTTACTGTAGTACTACTACTACTACTGAATTGCCTCCACACAGTGTGACGTCACTTTGATCAGTTGGTATCGTTTATTGATGACGTTGACAGTTTGATCGCCGTTCTTTGTGTTTCCGTTATGAAGCGGGAGGTTCGTCTCGTATCTACACCGGCACCCTCCGGAACGGGCGGGGTCAGTGCTCGGAGGTTCCACGTCACACAGCAGCGTGTTGTACACTCTACTGCGGGGGGGCGGGGTTAATCGATCCTCATGTTTATCAACCACGTGACCTCATACAGCTCTCTGATTGGCTGCTGTGGATCACGTGACACGTTGACACGTTGTCATAGAGACCGACTCCACCCACACCGTACACGTCGATGCCCCGGTGTATAAAACAAGCGCTCCTTCACAGATGCTGTTGGGTGGGGCTTGAGGTGCGTGCGGTGCAGTGATTGGCTGAGCGCGGCGGCAGCGGGCTGAGCTGTGATTGGTCAGAAGTGAGCGCGGAGCTGTCAGTCACAGAGACGCCCCGCCCCCCGGGTTCAGACTGCGGACCGCTCCGGGACCAGAACCCAACACCCCCTGAACCAGTACTGATTGACTGTAGAGAGGTAGTAGTGATCAGGTGATCGATCAGGTGTGATCGGCTGGTCGGTATTGGGGAATGTCCCGGCTGCTGGAGAGCAGGAGACAGGACAGGATGAAGGAAATCAACCTGAAGGTGAGTTCCCACTAACACAGAGAGGAAACCCAATCACACTCACTTTACTGATCGATAACCATAGTTATTGATGAGCTGTAGCTGATCCGAGCTGATCCGAGCTGTGATCGATCACTAACAGAGAGGTCCGTCTCACTTTCTGTCGGTTCCGCTTTGTCCGCTCACATCTGGAAACCACCGCGCGGCTCGGTTCCGTTACTACAGATGTTGGAGCGATTATCGGTAGTTGTTGGAGCTGATCGATCAGTGATTGGAGGAGTGATCGGATGTGTGTTTCAAGCACTTTGTGTGTGTGAACTGGACCGGTGAAGGAAGTTACCGGAGCTCAGAAACGGGAAACACACACTTTTCTTCCTCCGGATCAGACTGAAAAACGGTTAAACGTTTATACACCGAAGCGGACCGGACCGGTGCGGACCCGGTGTGTGTGTGTGTGTGTGTGTGTGTGTGTATGTGTGTCCGGTGTGTGTGTGTACAGTACACTTGTACACTGAGACTTTAGGGTGTTTCGGTGTGTGTCCGTTAGCAGCAGCGTGGCCGCTTTGTCCTACAGGAGGAAACGAGCGGAGCGGGGGAGGGGAGCTCAGTGTGTGTGTGTGTGTGTGTGCGTGTGAGTGTGAGTGTTTGTGTGTGCAGGAAGTGTCGGTCAGGTGTGAAGGTGGATGTTTGACCTCTGACCTGACTGTAAAACAAACTGATACGTCTTCAGTTTTAAGGCTGAAAAAAGTGTTTTAGTTTATTATGAACCAGGCAGACAGACAGACAGTCAGTCAGTCAGTCAGTCAGGCAGGCAGACAGACAGACAGACAGACAGTCAGTCAGTCAGGCAGACAGACAGACAGACAGTCAGTCAGTCAGTCAGTCAGGCAGGCAGACAGACAGACAGACAGACAGACAGTCAGTCAGTCAGGCAGACAGACAGACAGACAGACAGTCAGTCAGACAGACAGACAGACTGACAGTCAGTCAGTCAGGCAGACAGACAGACAGACAGACAGTCAGTCAGACAGACAGACAGACAGACAGTCAGTCAGTCAGGCAGACAGACAGACAGACAGACAGACAGTCAGTCAGACAGACAGACAGACAGACAGTCAGTCAGTCAGGCAGACAGACAGACAGACAGACAGTCAGTCAGACAGACAGACAGACAGACAGTCAGTCAGTCAGGCAGACAGACAGACAGACTGACACAGACATTCTTTTGTGCCTAGAAAGCAACTGACAAATAAAAGTAATATAATATTTAAAGGGACTATTTGTAACTTTCAGAAATGCTTCTTAACAGCGACACCTGTGGCCGTGAAATCAACGAAAGTCAGCGTCGAGCTCGCGCTTGCTCGCTCTAAATATACCTGAACGAGCATCGCTCAAAACAGTGAGGAGACACAAGTCAGCTAAAACCACAATATCACTCTATATTTCAGCTGCTTGGCAGTAATGTTAGCTGACCAGACGGAGGTCTCTCCATGAACATGATTTAGATCTGATCCTAGTGTTGGCTTTTCCTGCCTAAGTGCAGGCTGATGCAGCGGGGCTCTGCAGCGTGTCTCCCTGCTCTCTCCGCCCGCAGCCGGAGAGAGCAGGGAGACACCGGCACCCGGTCGGTAACGAGACGATAACGTTACTAGCTGGGGAGCCCCGTCACTTCACAAGACACGGGAAACCTCTGTTGGTCTGGAGGAGCTGCAGCATTTTTTTTCTGCACAAACGTCCACTGATTATTCACTAGATATTCTCAGAGCTAAACTAACTCTTCTGCAGTGTGGAGTGAGCGCGCATTCACGTCTAGAGGTGGAGCGAGCTGAGAACGCGCGCGCTCTCTGAGCGAAGGCAGGCAGGCAGAGTTGGAGAGGCAGCGGCCACACGCGAACGCGCATATGTGAGCGCGCATGTGTGGCGACCCGCTACATTTATACGCTTAAAAAGTTACAAACAGTCCCTTTAAAGGGACTGTTTGTAACTTTTTACAGGTATAAATCTACCTGGTCGGGATCCCATGCTGGCTCGCATATGTGCACTCGCGTGTGGCTGGAGTCTCCGCTGCCTGCTTGCCTTCACTCACACACCGCATGCGTTTTCGCTGTCTCGCTCCACCTCTAGATGTGCATGCGCGCTCACTCCACACTGCAGGAGAGTTAGTTTAGCTCTGAGAATATCTAGTGAATAATCAGTGGACGTTTGTGCAGAAATAAATGCTGCAGCTCCTCCAGACCGACAGAGGTTTCCCGTGTCTTGTGAAGTGACGGGGCTCTGCAGGGAGAAATGTTATCTTCTCCGACCGGGTGCCGTTGTCTCCCTGCGGGCGCAGTCAGAGACGATAACGTTTCTCTTCCTGCTTCAGCCCCGGAGGCTGAAGCAGGAAAAGACAACTCTAGGATCAGCAGTGATTCATGGAGAGACCTTCGTCTGGTCAGCTAACATTACTGCCAAGCAGGTGAAATATAGAGTGATATTGTGGTTATAGCTGACGTGTGTCGCCTCACTGTTTTGAGCGATGTTCGTTCATGTCTATTCAGAGCGAGCAAAGTGCGAGCCCGACGCTGACTTTCGTTGACTTAACGGCTACAGGTGTCGCTGTTAACAAGCATTTCTTAAAGTTACAAATAGTCCCTTTAACAAAATAACACACTATCAGTAAGTTTCAGAGAAATGAAACAGTGACTACGTTTACATTCACACCGATATTATTAAGAATACGACGATATTCTGAATGTGCTATAAACTATAAACAAAATATTCTGTTTGGATATTCTGAATGGAGCATTTTCAGATTAAAGGTCCAGTGTGTAGGATCTGGTGACATCTAGCGGTGAATGTTGGAGAACGACGGTGGCGACGCAAAAACATGAATGTCTCTCTCTAGAGCCAGAGATTGGTTTGTCCGTTCTGGGCTACTGTAGAAACATGGAGGACTCCGTGAAGAGGACCTGCTCCCAATGTAGATATGAAGGACTCATTCTAACCTAACAAAAACACAACCGTTCTTATTATCAGGTGATTATACGCTAAAGAAAACATAGTTATTAAAAATATGACCCTTTGTGTGTGGACGTCATGATGAGGTCACGGTGTTAGCTGGAGGCTAAACAAAGGAAAGACTGGAGGCTAACACTAGCAGTGGACTAAAGTTACACATCTAAAATGTCATCTTGTTGTGTTGTTGGGTGCCAGAATCCAGATATCACATAACATTTGAGATGACAAACTGTGATTTGAGGCTCTAGCGAGCTACAATATCAGAGAAACGTTTCAGAGATGGAGATTAAATGTTGTTAATATCATTTTTGTTTTGGTACAAGAACACGTGACAGTTGGCGTCCGAGTTTGTTTTGGTACAACAACACTTGGCAGTTGGCTCTGTTGTCTTTTTAAGGAAGGTCTTGTCCAGTGCAAAGTGTTGCCGTTTCCATATCTTCCACAGTCAGATGTGCACTGAATGTCACCTTTGGGTTGATCTGACGTTCCTTCAGTCATTCATCATCACTCAGCAGCTATCCACAGTTTATCGTCTCTCTTCTTTTACTGATCTTCTCTTCAGCTTCAGTATTCAGCTACAGCTCTTTGTCAGGCTGTACTATACTCACAATACGTGTTCACAATGATCCCGTCCCTTTAAACATCAAAATCATCTGCAGACAGAGAACTCAGAGTGAGGTCACATGACTCAGTCACAATACTCTGACAACTGAATGAAGAGTTTCACTCAGATCAGATCAGTTACCTCCCGGTCTCTATTCTCACTGGAACTCTACTGGTTTCATGTTTCTGCCTCTTTTCTCCAGCCCATCCTCCTCCTCCTCCTCCTCCTCCTCCTCCTCGTCCTCGTCCTCCTCCTCCTCCTCGTCCTCCTCCTCCCTGTCTCTCTGTCTCATGACCCCCCCCCCCCCCCCACCCAGTCAGACAGAGGTCTCTTTATTTCTCTCCATCACTGAGCTCTTTATTTATTGATCAGCTGATCACTGACTGTCACCACATCACTGAACCTGTTTTAAACATTTTCAGTATTTTACTGATCAATACTGAGGATTAACCTCTTCCTATTCCAACCTCTTGTTTAGTTGTTTAGGGGGGAAATAGCGGGTCAACAGTAGATGTCACATAGAAGTGGTCTACATCATCTGAAAGCTGGAACCTGAAGATTAATTTTGAGATGCTGTTCAGCACTGTGTCAAGTTGTTCTAGTCATAAATCAGACATAAACATTAATGAATTCATTCATTCATTCATTAATGAATTATAAGAAAGAGTGAAAGTGTATCAGGGTTTAGAACATTATGATAGAAGTATATGATGGCCATCCCCATGCTCTATTATGTCTCATAAATTGTTGCAGCAATTTTTGGGTTGACACCATTTGTTACACAGATTTGGTGCTAAATTTAACCATTTTTTACCACTCGAGAAAAACACTGTTTTTTTCAGATTTCTGCAACAATTGCATTTAGAACAGGAGACAATAACACATTTATACTGCATGAAAAAAACTTCATGTGATTATCATATTATTATGATGTTATTGAACATCCTTTATAACAAGCTAGTATGACATGGTTGGTACCAATGGATTCATTAGGTTTTCTAGTTTCAGATGATACCAGTATCTGTCTGTTCTTCTGCCTTTCTTTATGAAATTTTCCAGACTTTTTTTCAGACTTTTTTTTGGACATTTTGTGGATCACATGATATCAGTATATACCCAATACCTTGAAAACTCAGCCCGCTACAACCTCTGAAAGACAGAATAGCGGCTGGGCCTGCCAGTTGGCCGTCTGAGTTTTAATCTGTGATTATATTCGGAAAATATAATAATAACTTCTCTGAGAAGTTATATCAAACATTTGATAAATGTAGTTATTCATTTAATGAAATGCAGTGAACATTAAGGAGTAATCTATTACATTTTCTGCAGGTTTAAGAACATCATGGGGTCTCTGAGCCGTAGATCAATCAGTTCATCTGTAAATTAATCAGATTAAATCTTTATATTTATAAAGAAAATGAAGAAGTGTTGTTTGTTTTCTGTTTCTCTTGTTTGTTCGGTCACACACACACTTCCTCTTCCTGCCGCTCCCAGCTCAGAGCAGAAGTTAATGTAGAAAACAGTCTAAACAGAAAGCAGAAGTTCAGACAGACGGAGACATTCAGCTCAAATGTTTCTCCATATAATCTATAGAGAGCTGCAGGGATGACGTATTGTTGAAGTCCAACGGGAAGTGACATCATGCTGACTCATTTCTTGGTTTTACGACTCATTCCCGTATCACTCTACGTTCTCTTAATACATCCATGACGTACAATGGCTGCTGGTTGGTGTCCATATTTGTTTTGGTTTTGTTTTGGCAAGTTGGAGCAGCAAGCGTTTTTTCTGCTGAGGAAACGGATCTGCTCGTGCGCAAAGTGAAAGTGCGTGAGCAGATGTATGTGGTGCCGTTGTCTCCCTGCGGGCGCAGTCAGAGACGATAACGTTTCTCTTCCTGCTTCGAAAAGCCAACACTAGGATCAGCATTGATTCATGGAGAGACCTTCGTCTGGTCAGCTAACATTACTGCCAAGCAGCTGAAATATAGAGTGATATTGTGGTTTTAGCTGACGTGTGTCGCCTCACTGTTTAGAGCGATGCTCGTTCATGTCTATTTAGAGCGAGCAAAGCGCGAGCCCCGACGCTGACTTTCGTTGACTTAACGGCTACAGGTGTCGCTGTTAACAAGCATTTCTGGAAGTTACAATTAGTCCTGAGGAAACGGATCTGCTCGTGCGCAAAGTGAAAGTGCGTGAGCAGATGTATGTGGTGCTGGTCGCTTGGCGTGAAAATGACAATTGCGTCGGTCTGAAACTAGCAACGTCTGTTGCGCTGCTTTGCGCTGCTCTGCGCTGCTCTGCGCTGCTTTGCGCTGCTTTGCGCTGCTCTGCGCTGCTCTGCGCTGCTCTGCGCTGCTTTGCGCTGCTCTGCGCTGCTCTGCGCTGCTTTGCGCTGCTCTGCGCTGCTCTGCGCTGCTCTGCGCTGCTTTGCGCTGCTCTGCGCTGCTTTGCGCTGCTCTGCGCTTGGTATAAAATAGGGCCCTAAAGATTCTTTATGTTGCTTTGTCCAGTCTGTCTTCAGCTAGGTCCCAGACGTTGGTGATAGAGGACAAAATCTACAGTCCTCCTTCTGTGTAAAAACATATATTCTAAAGTTCATCTAAAGTTAATATAAAGCTTCAGCAGTTACATGAACCAAATCTTCCAAACTTCAGACTTGTTAGTAAAAAGTTTGTCCGCTTGTTTCACTGCAGCTCAACAAACGTTGGTCGTGGAAACAAAAATAGTTTCATATAGTTTTAACTTAAGAAGATAATGTCCAGTATGTTCAAATCATAATGGATTATAGACATACAGTACATATATAGACATATATCCATACACATATATCCATATACATATACAGTATATATTAGAGAAATATCCACAGACATATATACCTAGACATATATACATACATATATCCATAGACATATAGACATAGACATACAGTATACACAGAGACATGTATCCATATATCCATAGACATAAAGTATATACTTAAACATATATACATAGACATATATCCAGATATCCATAGATTTACAGTATATACATAGACATATAGACATACAGTATATACAGAAACATATATACATAGACATACTGTATATACCGTACATAGACATATACCCATTAACATATATACATAGACATACAGTGTATATATATAGACATAGCCATAGACATATATACATATATACATATATACATAGACATATACAGTATGTATTAGACATATATCCACAGACATATATACATAGACATACTGTATATACATAGACATATCGACATAGATATATATATTATTATTACTATTATGGAGTATTGTATTTCACATCACCATGAAGACACGTAACAGTGACTCCTCAGCTGTGATCACAGGGATGAATGTGGACAAACTACATGATAGTGACGCTGATGTCATAACCTTCGTTCCTTATCGGCCGACACACATTTATCTGCCAATGAAATCGTCCTGCTGATGTATCAGACATGCTTTAGTTAGCAAGTTAGTGTTTATTTAGCTCAAAGCACCACTGTTTCTAAATACAGCCTTGACTGTTAGTCTGGTTACCCACAATGCCTCTCTCTGTGTTCCTGTCTATAAAACACAGTTGTTTTAGACTCAGTCTGGATCATCTGACTGAGTTTATTATGAATCTCTTCAGTGTTTGTTCACAGCAATAGTCAGAGGTCGGAAGTCATCCTGCTGAGGGGGCTGATGGTCCCTGTAGTCTCTATCTGGACTACAGCTCCCATGAGGCCGTACTGCTGCTGCTGCTGTTGTGTCCTGGAGCAGAGCCTCTGTCTGTTGGGAGTCTGACCTTCATCTATAATTCATGTCAGCAGCAGCAGCAGCAGCAGCATGCCCCTGAGCAAGGCATCTGAGACAGCCAATCAGAGCAAGGCATCTGAGACACCCAATCAGATCAGAGGAGGTGCTGTAAACACACACTCCTGACTGTGTGTGTTTATTCTTTAAACTTTCTTTAAACGGGTCGGCCCGATGTCGGCCCGATGTCGGCCCATGTCAACCAGATGTCGGCCCCATGTCGGCTTGATGTCAGCCCGATGCCGACCCGATGTCAACCTAATGTCGGCCCGATGTCAACCTAATGTCTGCCCAATGTTAGCCTGATGTCAACCTAATGTCGGCCCGATGTCAACCGAATGTCGGCCCGATGTCAACCTAATGTCGGCCCGATATCAACCTAATGTCGGCCCGATGTCAACCGAATGTCGGCCCGATGTCAACCGAATGTCGGCCCGATGTCAACCTAATGTCGGCCCGATGTCAACCGAATGTCGGCCCGATATCAACCTAATGTCGGCCCAATGTCAACCGAATGTCGGCCCGATGTCAACCGAATGTCGGCCCGATGTCAACCTAATGTCGGCCCGATGTCAACCGAATGTCGGCCCGATATCAACCTAATGTCGGCCCGATGTCAACCTAATGTCGGCCCGATGTCAACCGAATGTCGGCCCGATGTCAACCGAATGTCGGCCCTATGTCAACCGAATGTCGGCCCAATGTCCACCTAATGTCGGCCCGATGTCTGACTGTTCAAACTGGACTCAATTTAACTGAAAAGTTTTGCAGATTATAACTTTTATTTTAATGATATTTGATGTTAATATTTACAACATGTAAAAGGTTCTACAGGATCTTCTTGGCATCACAGTGTTTATCTTTACATGTGAGGTCAGAGTCTTGTTTACGTTGATTCCTAAACCTGATGGTTGATACTAATCATAACTTCCTGAGAAACGCGTTTGTTGAAGCTATTTAAAGTTCCACCGTAGAGAATCAGAGCAGCTGATTGTTTGCTTCCAGGTTGTCACTCCTGACTTTTTACATGAAGTTGAACCTTTCTCAACTTTCCCATGAAGCCCTGCTGCTTCCTCCAGGTTCACAGTGAATGACCTCCTGTTGGTTGAGACCGCTGCATCTGAACCTGTGGTCACATGACGCTGCCTGATGGATACGTTGTCATATTAACAGTACTATGTCTGTCTGTCTGTTCAGAATAAGGAGAAGGCGCGCCAGAAGGAGCGAGAGAAGGAGGCGCGAGAGAGGGAGGTCAGGAACAGCAGCGGCCACCTGTTCACCTCCCTGACTGTGTCCTCCACCACCCTGTGCTCCTCCTGCAACAGGAGCATAACGGCCAAGGAGGCGCTCAGCTGCCCAGGTAACATACATATATATATATATATATATATACATATTTATATACATATACATATATACATACACCTATATACTTATAAACATATATATACTTATATACTTTTATACACATATATACACAAATATACACATACACATTTCTACATATATATACTTGTATACACATAAATACACATATACATATTTATACACATATACACTTACATACATATACAGACGTGGACAAAATTGTTGGAACCCTTCCGTTAAAGAGAGAAAAACCCACAATGGTCACTGAAATAACTTGAAACTGACAAAAGTAATAATTTACTGAAAATGAACTAATGAAAATCAGACATTGTTTTTGAATTGTGGTTCAACAGAATCATTTTAAAAAACAAACTAATGAAACTGGCCAGGACAAAAATGATGGTACCCCTAGAAAAGATGTAAAATAATGTGACCATAGGGACATATTAAACTAAGGTGTGTCCTGTAAATAGCATCACAGGTGTCTTCAAACTTGTAATCAGTCAGTCTGCCTATTTAAAGGGTGAAAAGTAGTCACTGTGCTGTTTGGCATCATGGTGTGTATCACGCTGAACATGGACCACAGAAAGCTAAGGAGAGAGTTGTCTCAGGAGATCAGAAAGAACATTATAGACCTTCATGTTAAAGGTAAAGGCTATAAGACCATCTCCAAGCAGCTTGATGTTCCTGTGACTACAGCTGCACATATTATTCAGAAGTTTAAGGTCCATGGGACTGTAGCCAACCTCCCTGGACGTGGCCGCAAGGGGAAAATTGATGACAAATCGAAGAGACGGATAATACGAATGGTAACCAAAGAGCCCAGAACAACTTCCAAAGAGATTAGAGGTGAACTCCAAGGTCAAGGTACATCAGTGTCAGATCGCACCATCCGTCACTGTTTGAGCCAAAGTGGACTTAATGGAAGACAACCGAGGAGGACGCAAATCATAAAAAAGCGAGACTGGAATTTTCCAAAATGCATATTGACAAGCCACAAAGCTTCTGGGAGAATGTCCTTTGGACAGATGAGACAAAACTGGAGCTTTTTGGCAAGTCACATCAGCTCTATGTTCACAGACGAAGAGATGAAGCATCCAAAGAAAAGAACACTGTACCTAATGTGAAACATGGAGGAGGCTCGGTTATGTTATGGGGCTGCTTTGCTGCATCTGGCACAGGGTGTCTTGAATCTGTGCAGGGTGCAATGAAATCTCAAGACTATCAAGGCATTCTGGAGCGAAATGTGCTGCCCAGTGTCAGAAAGCTTGGTCTCAGTTGCAGGTCATGGGTCCTCAAACAGGATAATGACCCAAAACACAGCTAAAAACACCCAAGAATGGCTAAGAACAAAACATTGGACTATTCTGAAGTGGCCTTATATGAGCCCTGATCTAAATCCTATTGAACATCTGTGGAAGGAGCTGAAACATGCTGTCTGGAGAAGGCACCCTTCAAACCTGAGACAGCTGGAGCAGTTTGCTCACGAGGAGTGGGCCAAAATACCTGTCGACAGGTGCAGAAGTCTCATTGAGAGTTACAGAAATCACTTGATTGCAGTGATTGCCTCAAAAGGTTGTGCAACAAAATATTAAGTTAAGGGTACCATCGTTTTTGTCCTGGCCAGTTTCATTAGTTTGTTTTTTAAAATGATTCTATTGAACCACAATTCAAAAGCAATGTCTGATTTTCATTAGTTAATTTTCAGTACATTTTTATTTATTATTACTTTTGTCAGTTTCAAGTTATTTCAGTGACCATTGGGGTTTTTTCTTTCTTTAACGGAAGGGTACCAACAATTTTGTCCACGTGTGTATATACTTATTAGGGCTGTCAAAGTTAAAGTAATAACAAAAATGCAAAATCATTTTAACACCACTAATTTCTTTAACTCGTCAACACAATCGATCTTTCTGAGGTTCTAGTGGGCTCAGTTTTAAAGCTAGAGTGAAGATACTGGTATCATCTGAAACAAGAAAAACCTAATGAATCCATTGTTAAAATGCTCCAAATAACGCTAAACGAGGAAAAACTGTCATGTCCATTTTCAAAGGGGTCCCTTGACCTCTGACCTCCAGATATGTGAATAAAAATGGGTTCTATGGGTACCCACGAGTCTCCCCTTTACAGACATGCCCACTTTATGATAATCACATGCAGTTTGGGGCAAGTCATAGTCAAGTCAGCACACTGACACACTGACAGCTGTTGTTGTCTGTTGGGCTGCAGTTTGCCATGTTATGATTTGAGCATATATTTTATGCTAAATGCAGTACCTGTGAGGGTTTCTGGACAATATTTGTCATATTTGCCCACTTTGCCATAACAGTATTAAATACTTGACAAATCTCCCTTTAAGGTTAATTTAGAACAGATAATTAATTTGCGATTTATCGTGATTAAATATTTTAATTTATTTACAGCCCTAATATGTGTATACTGTATATATATATATATATATATATATATATATATATATATATATATATATACATATATATTCATATGCTACTTATACAAACATATGATATAGTATGTGAGTGTGCGTGTGTGTATTTAATGTGTGTGTAACAGATGGTGTGTTAATCCTCCGTCTTCACAATGAACAGATGTACCTCTTCAGATTAACACACACACACATACACATTTTAGTGTGTCACCATGTTGTTCTGCATTGTGATTGGCTGCTGTGGGTGAACCCTGAGAACTGGGTCGAGGGGACACATATGTGTGTGTTTAAGTGTGTGTGTGTGTGTGTGCGTGTGTGGGTGTGTGTTGTATATTTTATAATCATGAAGCCGTTTACACTAAATCTGAACTAAAAGTTACTGAAAACGTTTCAGACTGGATTCATGAGAGGAAACAAACACCAAAAACAATTTAACACACACACACACACATATACAGAGACACACACATGACACACCCAACATGTGTGTGTCTGTATCTGTTGGTTTGAAGTGATGACATCATCCTAACTGGACTGTGGAAAAAGTAAAGACAAGATTTTTTTATAGTGAAATGAATGTGTGTGTGTGTGTGTGTGTGTGTGTGTGTGTGTGTGTGTGTGTGTGTGCATGCGTGCGTAACCACAGTAAACAGTCTGCAGACTATTTTTACCTCGTCTTCTCTCAGTGGGTTTTTCAGCAGGAATGTGGACTTGAGGTTTCTTGAGAAAGTTATTTGGTATCATGAAGAAGGTTCTGGGGTTCCCTGTAGAGCTTTATGAGTCTCTGAGAGGTTCTAGGGGTTTCTAATGGAGGTTCTATGGGTGTAAAGTCCACAACCAGTAAACAGCCTGCACACTTTATTTGGTTTTAGCAGCAAAAGCACCATAGATTTTTTGTCTTGGCGTATTTTGTGGCAAAACTGTTTGTCTTGGTGTGTTTTGTGGCAGGATTTTTTGTTTTGGCGTGTTTTGTGGCAGGATTTTTTGTTTTGGCGTGTTTTGTGGCAGAACTTTTTGTTTTGGCGTGTTTTGTGGCAGGATTTTTTGTTTTGGCGTGTTTTGTGGCAGAACTTTTTGTTTTGGCGTGTTTTGTGGCAGGATTTTTTGTTTTGGCGTGTTTTGTGGCAGAACTTTTTGTTTTGGCATGTTTTGTGGCAGGACTTTTTTTCTTGGCGTGTTTTGTGGCAGAACTTTTTGTCTTGGCATGTTTTGTGGCAGGACTTTTTTTCTTGGCGTGTTTTGTGGTAGAACTTTTTGTCTTGGCGTGTTTTGTGGCAGAACTTTTTGCTTTGGCGTGTTTTGTGGCAGGACTTTTTGTTTTGGCGTGTTTTGTGGCAGAACTTTTTGTTTTGGCGTGTTTTGTGGCAGGACTTTTTGTTTTGGCGTGTTTTGTGGCGGGACTTTTTGTTTTGCCGTGTTTTGTGGCAGAACTTTTTGTTTTGGCGTGTTTTGTGGCAGGGTTTTTTGTTTTGGCGTGTTTTGTGGCAGAACTTTTTGTTTTGGCGTGTTTTGTGGCAGGACTCTTTGGTTTGGCGTGTTTTGTGGCAGGACTTTTCTTCTTTGGCGTGTTTTGTGGCAAGACTTTTTGTTTTGGCATATTTTGTGGTAGAACTTTTTGTCTTGGCGTGTTTTGTGGCGGGACTTTTTGTTTTGGCGTGTTTTGTGGCAGGACTTTTTGTTTTGGCGTGTTTTGTGGCGGGACTTTTTGTTTTGTGGCAGGACTTTTTGTTTTGCCGTGTTTTGTGGCAGGACTTTTTGTATTGGCGTGTTTTGTGGCAGGACTTTTTTTCTTGCCGTGTTTTGTTTCAGAACTTTTTGTCTTGGCGTGTTTTTGTGGCAGGACTTTTTGTTTTGCCGTGTTTTGTGGCAGGACTTTTTGCCTTGCCGTGTTTTGTGGCAGGACTTTTTGTCTTGGCTTATTTTTTGGCAGAACTTTTTGTCTTGGCGTGTTTTGTGGCAGAACTTTTTGTCTTGCCGTGTTTTTGTGGCAGGACTTTTTGTTTTGCCGTGTTTTTTGGCAGGACTTTTTGTCTCGGCGTGTGTTTTGTCAGAACTTTTTGTCTTGGCGTGTTTTGTGGCAGGACTTTTTGCCTTGGCGTGTTTTGTGGCTGGACTTTTTGTTTTGCCGTGTTTTGTGGCAGGACTTTTTGTCTCGGCGTGTGTTTTGTCAGAACTTTTTGTCTTGGCGTGTTTTGTGGCAGAACTTTTTGTCTTGGCGTGTCTTGTGGCCGGATTTTTGTATTGGCATGTTTTGTTGCAGGACTTTTTTTCTTGGCTCGTTTTGTGGTAGAACTTTTTGTCTTGGTGTGTTTTGTGGCAGGACTTTTTTTTGTGTGGTCATAATATGTTGTCGTAAAACATTTCATGGTAGGATGATATCTTGATTTTTTTTTGTGGTGTTTTTGTGATTGCATTTTTTGCTGCAGGATATTTTGTTCAGACGTTCTTTTACATCAAGATCCAATCAGCTCAGTTTGTCAACATGATGTTTGGGTTTACATGTATGTAATATGATAATAGACATACAATATGAGTAATATTTCTGACCAACTACCTGTCTGTCTCTCTATCTGTCTGTCTCTCAGCCTGTAATGTCACCATCCATAACCGCTGCAGAGACAGTCTGGCCAACTGTGCAAAGATGAAACAAAAGGTAAGACCTGTCTAATTGTCTTTGGTAATTACTCGTCTGTCTGCCTGTCTGTCTGCACTGACTGTCTGTCTGTCTGTCTGTCTGTCTGTCTGTCTGTCTGTCTGTCTGTCTGTCTGTCTGTCTGTCTGTCTGTCTGTCTGTCTGTCTGTCTGTCTGACTGCCTGTCTGTCTCTCTTTAACAGCAACAGAAGCTGTCGCTGGTGAGAAACAGTTCAGCTCTGCAGAACGTCGCCATGCGCACTAAAAGTGAGTCAACCTGTCTGTCTCTCTATCTGTCTATCTCTTGGTCTATCACATTAACCAGCTGCATTGTGGGAAATGTAGTGTCCAGTGTTTTTGGACTTCATTTTGTTTGTCTCTCAGGATAGGCAATCATTGTAATTGTTGGTCTAATTCAGATTTATAATCAGTCAGATTCCTCATCAGATATCCGTGTTTGTTTTAAAAGGTGAAGAAGAAGAACTGTTCTTTATTTCTTCTTCTGTGTCTCTTCAGCTCCGATGATGAAGGAGCGTCCGAGCTCGGCCATCTATCCCTCAGATAGTCTTCGTCAGTCTCTGCTTGGGTCCAGACGGGTTCGCTCCGGCCTCTCGCTCGCCAAGAGTGTCTCCACCAATAACATTGCAGGGTGAGAGCGAACAGCCGCCTTATTGATTGTTGAATGTAAACGACATTCAGCTGAAAGAGTTCGTTGTTGCGTAGAATCTTCAGTAATGTAGTCTCAGTATGTTTATATTAGAGCTGTCAAAGTTAATGTGATAATTAAAACAAATTAGTTTTAACGCTTATAATTTCTTTAACGCATTAATGCAACTTGTGATTGTGCCCGCTCTTCCATCATGTTGAGGTTCCAGTGGGCTCATTTTTAAAGCTAGAGTGAAGATACTGGTATCATATGAAATTAGTAAACCTAAAGAATCCATTGGTACCAACCATGTCATGTTAGCTTGTCATGAAGGAGGTTAAATAATGCTCCAAACTTATGCTAAATTTTGGCGAGGAAAAACTGTCATGGCCATTTTCAAAGGGGTCTCTTTGATCCTTAAGATATGTGAAAGTAAATGGGTTCTGTGGGTACCCACGAGTCTCCCCTTTACAGACATGCCCACTTTATGATAATCACATGCAGTTTGGGGCAAATCATAGTCAATTCAGCACACTGACACACTGACAGCTGTTGTTGCCTGTTGTGCTGCAGTTTGCCATGTTATGATTTGAGCATATTTTTTATTCTAAATGCAGTACCTGTGAGGGTTTCTGGACAACATTTGTCATTTTTTTGTGTTGTTAATTGATTTCCAATAATAAATATATACATACATTTGCATAAAGCAGAATATTTGTCCACTCCCTTGTTGATAAGAGTATTAAATACTTGACATATCTCCCCTTAAGGTACATTTTGAATGGATAAAAAATGTGTGATTAATTTGTGATTAATCACGATTGAATATTTGAATCGATTGACAGCCCAAATATATATACTGTATATATATATATATATATATATATACACATACATACATACATACACACATATATATATATATATATATATATATATATATATATTAATAGTGTCTCTCTCCACCTGTGTGTCCCTCAGAATGTGTGAGGACGCTGTCGGTCTCAGGAGGATCTTGTCTCAGTCCACTGAGTCTCTGAACTTCAGGAGCAGGACTTTGTCCCTGGAGTCTCTGACCGACGACGGTCTGTTGTTTTATATCAGCTGTTTATAATAATTCAATCTGTCATTAGCTCTTTAATCACATTATTATTATTAATAATAATAATAATAATAATAATATTATTATTATTATTATTATTATTATTATTATTATCATTATCATTATTATTATGCACGCTGAAAACATCTGGAACCAGCTGACAGGAGATGATGTTACATCACAAAACAATGAACAACAACTAGAACAATAAAGTAATACGTGTGTCTGTGTCTTGTGTCCTGTCGTGTTGTGTTGTGTTGTGTTGTTGCAGGTGAGTGGTGGTGGAGCCCCCTGCTGGAGGACCTGCAGATGGAGGGCAGCTGTGTTCAGGCCGACAGCTGGAGTCTCGTTGTGGAGCCACACTTCCTGCAGACGCTTCACAAAGACATCATCAAAAAACAGGATGTCATCTACGGTATAGAAATATATATGTATACAAAATATACACAAAGACATTGTCAAACAGTAGAAATATATACAGATATAATTACGCATATATGCACATTATATATAGAAATGCCTCATCTACCATAATATGGTGGAAGGAACCTGCCAAAATAAAAAATAAATGAATACATAAATAAATAACTCGATAAATAAATAAATATGTCATTAATTTGAGCAAAAATGATATAGAAAATAAATGTAGCCATTAATTAATTGATAAAATGTGACAAAAATAGATTTTTCAGTTTTAATCGGCTTCTTTATTTATTTATCTTTGTATTAATTCCCTCATTTATTTACTTTTCTGTTTAATTTTCCCTATTATTTATTTATGGATTTATGTTATGAAATTTTAAATTATTTTTCCTTTTTGCATTTATTTTTTTCGTTTATTTATATATATATATATATATATTGAAATTAATTTTATCAATTAATTAATTGCTACATTTATTTTTGCTATATTTAATGACATTTATTTAGTTTCACATTTTTTCTTTTTAATCTTTTTATTAATTGTGTATTTATTTAAAAAAAAAAATGTTTATGAATTGTATCCATTGATTAATGGCTACATTTATTTCTAATTACACATTTATTCATTTATCCAGTCTTTTTTTAATTATTTTTGTTTATTTATTTAATATATTATTTATTTATATATAATATATATATGTGTGTTGACTGTGTGCATCATCAGGATAAACTCGTTTGTGTCTCTCAGAGTTGATCCAGACGGAGTTCCACCACGTGCGGACGTTGCGGATCATGGAGGGCGTGTACCGGCGGGGGATGCTGGAGGAGGTGATGCTGGAGGCGGCCGTGGTTCACACCATCTTCCCCTGTCTGGACCAGCTGCTGGAGTGGCACTCCAGCTTCCTGACGGAGCTGCTCAACAGGAGGAAGGAGGGTCTGATGGAGGGCAGCGCCACCAACTTCACCGTCCGCAGCATCGGAGACCTGCTGCTCAGACAGGTACGGCTGGACAAGTGACTCTCTGAGGGGTCACAGAGGTTATTACATCATACAGGGTCAAAGGTCATTACATTCACATCAGTGTGAGATCAGTGAGACTTTATGTTTATCTGGTGTTATAGAGTAAATCTATTTTAACAGTCTGTTTATCCTGCAAAAGGCCGGATATTCAAAAAATACCCAAATATTTACTTCATGTGTCAAACATAAAACACAAACATCAACCAGAGCATCACTGCTACAGAAATAGTTCCACACTGAATGTCATCTTTACATTTGAAGCTTTTGTTGAGGTTTTTGAATAATTTGTATGTCTGTCGTCATATTTTATGACGTCATCACCCTAAAAAGACAAACAAAAAAAGCTGCTCCGCAACCAAATGTTGATTTAAAAGTTATTAAAACATTAACATTATTAATGAAGCTTCCAACAAAAATGCGGTTTCACCTCATTAGTAGAAGAAAAAGTAGATCCTTGACTTAACTTGATTCCTGTAGAGGTCCTGAATTTAAGATTTAACTCCAGTAAAAGTGCAGAAGTAATATCATCTAAATGTACGTAAAGTGAAAGTACTCCTTCTGTTCAGATTCTGTTCCTATAATATTCATCCGAGATCATTTTAACAACTCTGTATAGAAAATTATATCTATAACAACTAGGGCTGTCAAAGTTAACAAGATAATAACGCGTTAACACAAATTAATTTTAACGCCACTAATGTCTCTAAGTTATTAACGCAACTTGTGATTTTTAGGTTGTAGAGGCTCAGTTTTAAAGGGACTATTTGTAACTTCTTACACGTATAAATCATTGAAAGTGGGTGTCCCATGCGCGCTCGCATGTGGCTACGCTGTTCAGACGGGACTCCAACACAAACTACACGGAAGCACCAAAACCGCAAAGTTATATCTAGTGAAGCCCGTCTGTTAAACAGTGTTGGCCGCGATCGGAGGACGTGGGGGAGACCGTAGCTTTGGTCTCCAGGGCCGGAGTCTCTGCTGTACTCTGCTCCTCTGCTCCGCTGCCTGCCTGCCTTCACTCACACACCACTCGTTCTCGCTCTTTCGCTCCACTCTCACGTGCATGCGCGCACACTACCCACTGCAGAAGAGTTAGTAGCTCTGAGAATATCTAGTGAATGTACATTGGACGTTTGTACAGAAATAACTGCTGCAGCTCCTCCAGACCAACAGAGGTTTTCCATGTCTTGTGAAGTGACGGGGCTCCGCAGCGAGAAATGTTATAGTCTCCGACCAAAACTCCGGTGTCTCCCCTGTTCCCTCCGGCCGCGGTCGGGAGGCTGAGGCAGGAAAAGCCAACACTAGGATCAGCTTTGATTCATGGAGGGACCTTTGTCTGGTCAGCTAACATTACTGCCAAGCAGCTGAAATATAGAGTGATATTGTGGTTTTAGCTGACGTGTGTTGCCTCACTGTGTTGACACTGAAACTCACTTTTGTTGACTTACCGGCCACAGGTGTCGCTGTTAACAAGCAATTTCTGATTCTTACAAACAGTCCCTTTTAAATCTACAGTGAAGATACTGGTATCATAGTAAACTATAAAACCTAATGAATCCATCGGTACCAACCATGTCATACTAGCTTGTCATGAAGGAGGCTAAATAACGCTCTAAACGTACGCTGAATTTTGGCGAGGAAAAACTGTCATGGCCATTTTCAAAGCGGTCCCTTGACCTCTGACCTTCAGATATGTGAATGTGTGAGGGTTTTACTCCCAATAAAATGTCCAAAAAAATGTCCGAAAGCTGCTCAGCTGATCATATTTCAATATTGTGTGTGTGTGTGTTTGTGTGTAGTTTTCAGGTCAGTGTGCAGACGACATGAAGAAAATTTACTCTGAGTTCTGCAGTCGACACCCGAAAGCTGTGAAACTCTACAAAGAAGTTTTATCTCGAGACAGAAGACTGCAGCCGTTTATCAGGGTGAGGACCAGAGCCAGAACCAGGACCAGGACCTGAGCCTTGACCTGGAACTAGTCAAAGTTTAGAGTGCCGTAGACCTTGTCTCATAGGTTTCAGACCACTTTTCTGTGTCCGGTTTGATCTGGTTTACACAGTTCTTTACTAGACTGTTTATCTAGACTAGATTAGACCAGACTAGACCTGCTGTTCTTAGTCCAGGTCCAGGTTAGATCCTGGTTTATCCTTGTTTCCAGATCTAGACCTGGGTTTGCTCCAGTATAGACCAGAAATTAAATCTGGTTTAATCTGGTTTAAACTGGTGTAGACCTGGTGTTTCTATATTGATTCTCTGTCTCTCTCCATCCCATAATGGTTAGCGTGCCTGTCGTGGTCCTCTGCTGCGTCGTCATGGCGTCCAGGAGTGCATCCTGCTGGTGACACAGCGAATCACAAAGTACCCCGTCCTCATCCAACGAATCTTGGACAACACCAAAGGTACCTACGACCTCTGACCTTTAATAACCTCTGACCCTTAATAACCTCTGACCCTTAATAACCTCTGACCTTTAATAACCTCTGACCCTTGACTTCTGATGTGACCATGTCCCTGTGACCTCGTGCAGGCAATGAAGAGGAGGCGCAGGCGTTGAGCCGGGGACTGCTCCTCCTGAAGGGGCTAATCAGCTCGGTGGACCAGGAGGTGCTGGAGCTGGACCGGACCAGGAGGCTGCAGGAGATCCAGGCACGTCTGGACCCCCGGGCCCAGACGGAGGTCCAGGGAGGAGGTGTGTTCAGAGGAGGAGAGCTGCTGAGGAGGAGGCTCCTCCACGAGGGACCTCTCCTCTGGAAGGTCCAGGGCTCCAGGATGAAAGGTAGAGGAGGCTGTTTACCTGCTGTGAAGTCACACCTGTTTACCTGCTGTGGTGATGTCACACCTGTTAACCTGCTGTGATATCCTAGCTATGTGGGCGGAGCTCACACCTGCTGACCAGCCTCTGTATGTTTGTCTCCAGATGTGCAGGTCCTGCTGATGTCAGACATCTTGGTTTTCCTTCAGGAGAAAGATCAAAAGTTCATTTTCGCATCACAGGTGAGTCACACCTGGTCACACCTGCACCTCCTCATGTCCCTCCCCCTCTTCTCTCTATCCATCAGTCTTTCAACCATTTTCAACCACTGATCCGGGTCCAGGACTTGATAGCAGAAGGGTAAACAGAGTAGCTCCCAGGTGTTCCCAGGTCCTTGGAACATTGGATCATTTGATCCTTGAATCCTTGGTTCCTGTCTGTCTACCTGTCTGTTTACCTGTCTGTCTACCTGTCTGTTTACCTGTCTGTCTACCTGTCTGTCTACCTGTCTGTCTACCTGTCTGTCTCACCTGTCTCTCTACCTGTCTGTTTACCTGTCTGTCTCCACCTGTCTCTCTGTCTCAGGACAAGTCTCCGGTGGTCTCTCTGAACAACCTGATCGTCAGAGACATAGCCAATCAGGAGCGAGGGATGTACATAATCAGCGCCTCCACTCCTCCAGAGATGTACGAGCTGCACGCTTCGTCTAAAGAAGGCCGGAAGACCTGGATGAGCCGCATCCAGCAGACTGCCCTCAGGTTAGTACTGCCTCAAGGATTCAAAGGTCCAAAGATCCAAGAACTGTTATTAATTACTTTAGTTGTTACTGTAATTGCTCAGTAATAATACTGCATAATTCTGTGAAGTACAGTATGTGGTACAGTATATAGTACAGTATGTGGTACAGTATGTGGTACAGTATGTGGTACAGTATATAGTACAGTAAATAGTACAGTATGTGGTACAGTATGTGGTACAGTATATAGTACAGTATGTGGTACAGTATGTGGTACAGTATATAGTACAGTATGTGGTACAGTATATAGTACAGTATGTGGTACAGTAAATAGTACAGTATGTGGTACAGTATGTGGTACAGTATATAGTACAGTATGTGGTACAGTATGTGGTACAGTATATAGTACAGTATGTGGTACAGTATATAGTACAGTATGTGGTACAGTATGTGGTACAGTATATAGTACAGTATATAGTACAGTATGTGGTACAGTATGTGGTACAGTAAATAGTACAGTATGTGGTACAGTATGTGGTACAGTATATAGTACAGTATGTGGTACAGTATATAGTA
Source organism: Sebastes fasciatus (assembly GCF_043250625.1). Classification (NCBI taxonomy): domain Eukaryota; kingdom Metazoa; phylum Chordata; class Actinopteri; order Perciformes; family Sebastidae; genus Sebastes; species Sebastes fasciatus. Next base: position 25,033,616 of record NC_133806.1, on the reverse strand, counting down.
CAGTATGTGGTACAGTATATAGTACAGTATGTGGTACAGTATATAGTACAGTATGTGGTACAGTATGTGGTACAGTAAATAGTACAGTATGTGGTACAGTATATAGTACAGTATGTGGTACAGTAAATAGTACAGCATGTGGTACAGTAAATAGTACAGTATGTGGTACAGTATATAGTACAGTATATAGTACAGTATGTGGTACAGTAAATAGTACAGTATGTGGTACAGTATGTGGTACAGTATGTGGTACAGTAAATAGTACAGTATGTGGTACAGTAAATAGTACAGTATGTGGTACAGTATGTGGTACAGTATGTGGTACAGTAAATAGTACAGTATGTGGTACAGTATGTGGTACAGTATGTGGTACAGTAAATAGTACAGTATGTGGTACAGTAAATAGTACAGTATGTGGTACAGTAAATAGTACAGTATGTGGTACAGTATATAGTACAGTATGTGGTACAGTAAATAGTACAGTATGTGGTACAGTATGTGGTACAGTATGTGGTACAGTAAATAGTACAGTATGTGGTACAGTATGTGGTACAGTATATAGTACAGTATGTGGTACAGTATGTGGTACAGTATATAGTACAGTATGTGGTACAGTAAATAGTACAGTATGTGGTACAGTAAATAGTACAGTATGTGGTACAGTAAATAGTACAGTATGTGGTACAGTATGTGGTACAGTATATAGTACAGTATGTGGTACAGTAAATAGTACAGTATGTGGTACAGTAAATAGTACAGCATGTGGTACAGTAAATAGTACAGTATGTGGTACAGTAAATAGTACAGCATGTGGTACAGTATATAGTACAGTAAATAGTACAGTATGTGGTACAGTAAATAGTACAGTATGTGGTACAGTAAATAGTACAGCATGTGGTACAGTATATAGTACAGTATGTGGTACAGTAAATAGTACAGCATGTGGTACAGTAAATAGTACAGTATGTGGTACAGTATATAGTACAGTATGTGGTACAGTATGTGGTACAGTGTATATAGTACAGTATGTGGTACAGTATGTGGTACAGTAAATAGTACAGTATGTGGTACAGTAAATAGTACAGCATGTGGTACAGTAAATAGTACAGTATGTGGTACAGTAAATAGTACAGCATGTGGTACAGTATATAGTACAGTATGTGGTACAGTATGTGGTACAGTGTATATAGTACAGTATGTGGTACAGTATGTGGTACAGTATATAGTACAGTATGTGGTACAGTATGTGGTACAGTATATAGTACAGTATGTGGTACAGTATGTGGTACAGTATGTGGTACAGTATATAGTACAGTATGTGGTGCAGTATGTGGTACAGTAAATAGTACAGTATATAGTACAGTATGTGGTACAGTATGTGGTACAGTATATAGTACAGTATGTGGTACAGTATATAGTACAGTATGTGGTACAGTATATAGTACAGTATGTGGTACAGTAAATAGTACAGTATGTGGTACAGTATGTGGTACAGTATATAGTACAGTATGTGGTACAGTAAATAGTACAGTATGTGGTACAGTATGTGGTACAGTATGTGGTACAGTATATAGTACAGTATGTGGTACAGTATGTGGTACAGTATATAGTACAGTATGTGGTACAGTAAATAGTACAGTATGTGGTACAGTATGTGGTACAGTATATAGTACAGTATGTGGTACAGTATATAGTACAGTATGTGGTACAGTATGTGGTACAGTATATAGTACAGTATATAGTACAGTATGTGGTACAGTATGTGGTACAGTATGTGGTACAGTAAATAGTACAGTATATAGTACAGTATGTGGTACAGTATATAGTACAGTATGTGGTACAGTATATAGTACAGTATGTGGTACAGTATATAGTACAGTATGTGGTACAGTATATAGTACAGTAAATAGTACAGTATATAGTACAGTATGTGGTACAGTATATAGTACAGTAAATAGTACAGTATATAGTACAGTATATAGTACAGTATATAGTACAGTATATAGTACAGTAAATAGTACAGTATATAGTACAGTATATAGTACAGTATATAGTACAGTAAATAGTACAGTATATAGTACAGTAAATAGTACAGTAAATAGTACGGTATATAGTACAGTAAATAGTACAGTAAATAGTACAGTAAATAGTACAGTATGTGGTACAGTATGTGGTACAGTATATAGTACAGTATGTGGTACAGTATGTGGTACAGTATGTGGTACAGTATATAGTACAGTATGTGGTACAGTATATAGTACAGTATGTGGTACAGTATATAGTACAGTATGAAGTACTCATTACTTCACAGTATTGTGTGTTTTGTCTCCAGCTGTCCGTCCAGAGCCGAGTTTCCTCTCATCGAGACTGAAGACAAAGCTTTAATACGCAGACTCAGAGGTACAACACCTCCTTTCTCCTTCACATCCTCCCTCTTCACCTCCTCCTTCACCTCCTCCTTCACCTGTTGTTTCTTGTCATAAAAATGTCACCCAAATAAAATCTATTTCACATCTAATTCAAAATGTTCCCTCCTCCTCTCTCCTCTCCTCCTCCCGTCCTCCCCTCCTCGTCCTCCCCCTCCTCCTCCTCATCCTCCTCCTCCTGTGCTCCTCCTGTACTCCTCCTCCTCCCCTCCTCCTGTTCTCCTCCCCTCCTCCCCTCCTCCCGTTCTCCTCTCCTCCTCCCCTCCTCCTCCTCCTCCTCCTCCTCCTCTCTTCCTCCCACCCAGCTGACATCCAGCAGAAAGACAGGGAGGTGCTGGAGCTCCTGCAGGAGCGAGTCACTCTGTTTTCTGACTGGGTGGAGGCGACAGGAAGAGGAGGAGGAGATGAAGAAGGAGGTGAGGATCTCAGCACCTCCTCCTCCTCCTCCTCCTCCTGCAGGAACCTATTCAGAGCCGACACTCCTCACGCTCCTCAGGCGGAGCCGCTCCTCGCCGCCTCCATCACTGAAGGTCAGTCTGGTGTCTGTTCACACCTCCTGTGTAGTAATAAATAATAAAACCTCAGAATCTGATCGTGTCTGTTTTCTTCTAGTGGACAAACTGACTGATCTGCTGCTGAACTCCAACATCCACAAACACTCCGTTACCAACGGCAACCAGGAACTCAGCAGTGAGTCACCTGTCTACAATTCTTCTTCTTCTTCTTCTTCTTCTTCTTCTTCTTCTTCTTCTTCTTCTTCTTCTTCTTCTTCTTCTTCTTCTTATTCTCCTCCTCCTCCTCCTTTTTCTGCTTCTTTATTTTCTTGGTTATGAAATTAAAGTTTACTGTTGACTGATGGACAGACGCTGACCTGTCTGTCTCCATGTCTCTGTCGGTCCCTCAGATGGAGACTCTGGTTCTCTGAACGGCTCTTTTGAGTTGAACAGCAGCTCCTCGAAGGTAAATCACCTCATCACCTCGTCACCTCTGATCAAAGATGTTTGATCAAAGCTGCAATTTTTACTTAAACTGAAACAAAATGTGAAAGATCATCTGCAGGAAACGGAAAGTCGGACCTGTTTTAGTTCTTTTTAGTAAACTCTTCTCAATGAGGAGTGTAACAACCACCACTGAGTATAAAATCTGCCAGATTCTGTATGAAGTCTGGTGTGATGAACTCCTGATTGGACTGATTTAGTTCCTTCAATCTAAAAGGATTAGTGTTTGATTAGAAACAAGTTCTATTGAACATGTTCTGTGTTGTTTTTCTCTTTCAGGACAGAAACGGTAACCAGCTGCAGGAACGAACCCTGAAAGAGGTAAAGAACACTTCTTCTGACGTTGTTTTTACGTAGCGTTGTTTTTACGTAGCGTTTTTACGTAACGTTGTTTTTAACGTAACGTTGTTTTTAACGTAACGTTGTTTTTAACGTAACGTTGTTTTTAACGTAACGTTGTTTTTAACGTAACGTTGTTTTTAACGTAACGTTTTTATGTAGCGTTTTTACGTAACGTTGTTTTTAACGTAACTTTGTTTTTAACGTAACGTTGTTTTTAACGTAACGTTGTTTGACGTAGCGTAGTTTTAGGTAGCATTGTTTTACGTAGTGTCGTTTTACGCAGCGTTGTTTAACGTAGCGTTGTTTTACTTAGCGTTGTTTTACGTAGCGTTGCTTTTACCCAGCGCTGCTTTTACGTAGCGTTGCTTTTACCCAGCGCTGCTTTTACTTAGCGTTGCTTTTACCCAGCGCTGCTTTTACGTAACGTTGTTTCACGTAACGTTACGTAAGAAAGGCTGCTTTGACGTAACGTTGTTTCACGTAACGTTACGTAAGAAAGTCCGCTAAGCCGGTTGTTATTTATCTACATAGTTACGTTGTTACATAACGTTGTTACATTAAGTTGTTCCGTTCCGTTGTTACATTCCATTGTTACGTTAAGTTGTTACGTTACACTGGTACATTACGTTGTTACGTTACGTTGGTACCTTATGTTGATACCTTACGTTGGTACCTTACGTTGGTACGTTACTATTTGAACACAAACCATGATGATTTTTCTAACCTGAATCAAGTAGTTTTGCTGCCTGAACTAAACCAATCATTTCACAACGTTAACGTGTTATTGTGCGTTTCTGTGAGCGAGATACAAGGCTCATATGAAACATATTCCTGAAACTAGTTTTGGTTCAGAAATGTCGGTGATTAACATGGTGACTGTGTTGGTGTAATAGTTCATAGATTATGTTCTGATCTAACAAATCTATAACTCTTAGAATCTGTAGATATGTTTAATACATTTCTCTTGTGTTGTTCTTTCACGTAACGAAGACTATACAAGAGTAAAAACGTTACAGATACAGACATGAGGGGGTTCCCGGTGTATTCTTTATCTTTAAGCGCTCCGTGGCTGAAAAAAGATTGAGAACCTCTGATGTAGCAGACAAAAAAATGTGATTTCCTTTCAGTTGGACTTACAGTTTCTGTCCAATCTGAGCAGTCTTTAACAGCTGACACCTGTCCTCTCCACAGGAAGTCCCTCAGCGATTGGTCCGTCTGAGCACACAGCTTCACGCCCTGCAGGTCTCAGTCTGAGTTATTTATTCCATATATTTATTATTCATACGATCATGATAAATAGAAAGTGACACGTCTACGTTCTTGGCTCTCCTCCAGGCTGCTGTGATTCGTCAGGATTCCATCCTGGAACTGTCAATCAGAACAGGCCTTCTCCCCTCGTCTACTACAGGCCCCGCCCCCCGCCTCAGCCGCTCGATGTCACGGGACACGGGGCTGGATGCTGGTGGCGAGGCGGTGCTGCTGCGGCGGCAGGTGGAGCTGCTCCAGGAGGAAGTGACACGGCTGCGTTTGAGGGGGGAGGAGCCAACCGGAGAGGGGGTGGAGCCTGGCAGCAAGAAGAAGAGCAAAGGAAAGACTGGTGATGTCATCAAGGGAGAACAGGTGAGTCAGTTGTTTCACTAACGGTGATAATATCTGATATATGATATACTGATATATCAGTGTGTTAGCGAGGTACGGTCAGAGTAACCTGGCTAGATCGCCATGGTAACACCTAACAGCTAACCTGGTCCGGACCCGTTTTTGTTCTCTTCAGAGGGAGACTGAATATTAATAACGATATTTTCTCTGAGGGAAAACGTTAGCTTTGAATCAGTAATGAAACGGAACGGGCAGTTATAGTAGCACAGACTGTACGCATCGCCATGGTATGGATGTATATATATATAAATATATATACAAATATATATACAAATACATATATATAAATATATATACAGTATATATGCTCCCTTTAAAGGGAACCTGGTTAACAAAGACGGCTGTTAACCACCGCCGTGCCCTACGTCGTGGTCGTACCAGTTATCTCTGATAACCAGCTGCTCTGTGGAACCCAGGATGAACTAAGCTAAGCTAAATAAGCTAAGCTAAGATGTCTGTGTCAGCAGGTGAGCAGGAGGCGTGGCAGCAGGGAATCGGAGCCTCGCCCCCTCGCACCATTGGCTAGCCAGGATCCGGTTGACCAATTAGACGGCGTCCAGGAAGGAAACAAGGAGGAAGAGGAGGAAGTGATGAGAATCTCTCCTCGCTCTGACAGCCCCAGAGGTCGGCACAACTCATCAATAACTATTATTGATCATTATTATTATAGAAATGAGAGCATTATGATCACTTTTGATGATGTTTGTCTGTCACCATGGTAACCTCTGACCTCTGACCTCTCAGACCTGCAGGACATCCCAGAGGAGAGCGAGAGCGGAGCTGATCCCAGTTAACATCACACCTATAGCTGATGACCTCAGGGACCTCCGCTGATGTCACCACGGTGACAGTCACCGTCAGACTTTTGTAATAAAAGTTGGAGATGATGTCATTTCCTGTTTTACAGAAGTGTTTTAGACCAAATTGGACTTCTGGTCGCAGCTGTCGTACTTTTGCTCCTGAATTGTTTTCTGATTGTTGCCGTTAGGTTAGAAACAGGAAGTACAGTATAACATGTGACCTGTTTACATCATCACGTCAGCTGGAGCCCCGCCCACAGGCGCTGAAGTGGGCGGGGCATTGTATTGGGAGGGCGGAGTTTAAATAGTGTCATAGCACTTGTTTTCTCTGTCTGGTTCCCTCAGTGGTCACCACACTACATTACCCAGAATGCCTTCAGCTTCAGTCACAACCTGCTGGGGTGGGGGGTATAAACTGTATTTATATGGTAACTAAAACTAAACGTAGTTTAACTTTAGAAACATTTTGTAGGATTTTAGTCAAAGAGACTAAAGTTTGAGTTTCTGTCTTTTGTGAAACCAAAAAACTGTTTTTTAAATTTAAGATTAAAGTGAGAATTTATACGTTTCCAGAAATGTTTCCAGAATTAAACCGTTTTTAAAGGACCACTGCAAAAAAAACAAGAAGGAAACAGGAAGCTGTTTGCTGTCTGACTGAAACAGGAGATCACTGCTGAAGTGCTCCTGTCTATTAGCATGTTAGCATGTTAGCATGTTAGCGTGGCTATTTCTTTTATACTTGTATAGAACCTGATCGTATATTGTCTTATTGATTGGTTGGTTGCAACCAATCAGCTTGTTTGAAGATGTTTTTATTGAGATGAGGTGAACATCTTAAAGGGAACATTCTCCATCTTTAATGTGGACGTCCAGTCAGTGCTGATGGTCATTGTAGTCCATTGAAGCAATACATTCCTCAGTGCTGCCATATTGACCCAGAGAGCTGAGTTCTCCTGCTCGCTACCAAACAACGTATATCGCTAACAAGTGAAAGTCAATAGTTCGTTCCATTGCAACATTTATTGCTTCTATCGACTACATTGAGCATCAACACTGACCGTACGTCCACATTAAAGATGGAGAACTTTCCCTTTAACCAAAACACTTTGATCTGCAGAGCAGAACTTTATTGACAGTGTTTACTGATGTCCAAATATTTCATTATAGATTTAAAAATTATGGATGAAGGAGAACATTCGCCATGGATACAGTAACCATGGACACCGCTCTGGTGTTTATTCTGATGACGGTGATGATCTCAGTGTGAAGGACTCTTGGTGGACATCTCACTGTCTCATTATGATTTAAAGGAGGAGGAACGACAGACTGAACGCTGTATAAACATATTTAATGAGGAAGGAATAAACCGTCAAAGATCACATGATACAAAAACAATCTGCCGTGTACATTAACATGTTCAAGTCCATCAATGTAACACACATTTATACATTTCTAAAATACACCGAGAACGAACAAATATAGTCAGACAGACTGTCTAAAAACAATAAATATTAATCTTTTTAACCTCTCTTAATAAGATGCCAATTTGTGTTATTTACACATTTATATTTCAACATGTTTTCTCGCTGTATGTTTATTAAAATAGTAAAACTCTCTGTTTGTTACAGTTGATGGTTTCAGGTATTTTTGTCTCATGTGATCCTGTTTTATGATTTAACCTCCTGATCGTTGAATCTCGTCTCTGGAAACCGTCAGTTTGTCTTTGAGCTGAACGCCGAGAGTTCGTGTTCAGATGTTCAGGTTGCGATTCTGAGATCTGTGACAGCAGTTTGACGTTCGGATTGAGCTCTAAACTGAACTGATCTGGAGTCAGAAACAGAATCTTCTTATTGTAGTTTTAGAAACTTTGAGCTGAATTTAGTGTCTGTATAAAGATTTGATCAGAAAACTGTAAATGATTTTTGTTGTAAGTTTATTGTTTGTACGTGTGCTCATTATAAATCTAATCGGCTGGATAAAACATTGATGTTGGCGTTTTTATTTCTGGAGATTATAATCATAAAATACGTTTAATCTACAGCAGCATTCATGCTTTATTTTATTCTTATATTAAATAAATGATGTTTTAGCTTCTTCCAAAATATCTGACCGATCACTTAAAACAGTTTTAGAAACTCTTGATGGATTAAAAATGTTTTTAATGCGATTCAAAAACTTTTGATTCCAAAATTATTATTTTTTTATTCACATTAATATATTTCTAATCATCAATTTATTTTACCTGCAATAAAGTATTTTTTGATTGTAGTGTCGATAGTTTTGCTCTCAAAGTAAGTGATTGTGCAAGAAGCTTTTTACGTTCAACAAAATAAGGAGGAAAATAAGATTACATATTAAGAGGCACAGATAATAACGTAACAGTCGATAATTTAATGTTTTAAATATTGTTTTGGTTTTTGTGGCTTTTCTATTTTTCAGCTCGACTAAAGAATTGAAATAGAGCTTAATATCCATAGAAATAAGGTAAAGTTTGCTTTTCTGTGTTCATTTTAGTTTATGAAAATGGAATTTGATTAATATTATAAACAGTTGGATTCAAAAACTAACATTTTTGTCCATTGTGTTATTTCCAAAATAAATCAAAATATCACCAACATAAAGCATGACTTTAATTAAATCACTTTTTCCCCCCAATATTATATTTTTTGTTCTTTTGTTCATTTTGAAACAACAGAACAAACATTCACAAACGTCCCCAATAATAACATTCTCGGTACAAAGAAACTTAACAAACCTAATATTAATATAAAATAAGCCAGTATAGATACAAGAAAAAAATATTATATATAAACAAAATAGATAAATAAGTAAAAAGAATATACACAAGTAAAAAAATTAAATAAAATATATTTATATATACATATATATATATATACTGTATACACATATACATACATATACGCACACGCAGTACATACACATACAAAAACACATATAATCAATAAAAAAAATCAGTATACAATTCAATCATCATCCTGTTCTATCTCCCTATTCACAATCTTCCTGCTCCAGCAATGATACAAATTACAAGCTACTTTGGAGTGATGGTGGTAACACCAATCCTTTTTCTTTTATTAAACAAATTCAAATTTACAAACAACATGGCTCATAGATCATTGCATTCAAGTAAAAGGACAAGGTGCATACAGAACAAGAACAAATAAAATATGAAAAATTATACATGAAAATAATAATACATTAAATTAAGGGCTAGGGCTGTACCTGTAATTCATATTCTTCTATTATGCTAAGAAGTTTCGATGCATTTTTGTTTTTCATGACTTTAAGGGCTTTTATGTAAGAAAGAAACTCAGAATGAAACACATTAAACCTAGGTTTCACTTTCATATACTTGGATTTGTGCAAATAAAATGTTCCAAGAATGAGAATGTTATTCAGCAGAAAGTCGTCTTTGTTGTTTTCCATGACAAGTCCATAAACAATGTCCTTTTGAGAGAAGTTTCCCAGATGAGAAACTTTTGGGAAACCAGTCATGTATATCAGAAGCCATAAAACTCCAGAATACATACAATGGAAAAAAATCACTGGATGGATACACTCCATTTAATATTTTAAAAGGGATTTCTTTTGCTTTGGGAGTTATGGGGAATTTTAGATATTTAGTTCGTAACATGTGAATAGTCTTTTTCTGATAGATAGCACCAATCCTTAATTAAATCACTTTTATCCATATTGAATCCCAGGACTCTCACCAGCAGACTGAGGAACAGTTTTTTCCCCCAGGCCATCAGACTTTTAAATATATAATTCATACACCTTCTCACACAAAAATATATCTTATAATGTATATACAGTATATGTTCTTAATGTATATGTTCTTAATATGCCCTTGTACAAAGTATTTCCTTTTATAATTGTAATGTAAATTAAATTGTAATGTAAATGTAATACAACTTATTATTTTAATGGAGCTTCCCAGCAAAAAGTATTTCACACGTTTGTACCTGTATAACCGGCGTGACAATAAACATCTTGAATCTTGAATCTTGAATCTTTTAATTTGGAGAGGTCATTGTCTGTCGTCACTTCCTGTGGAGGGCATTTAACCCGGAAGAGGGTGTTGTCGTTTGGTTAGTTGGGAGTTGGCTGGATGAGGAAGCGGATCAGACCCCAGAAACAAGACCAGAACCAGCACCAGAACCAGCACCGACAGAGACCTGAAGTCCAGACCAGGACCACAACACTCCCACCCAGAGACCCGAGTCCGTGTGGAGGTTCAGACCGACGCAGAGTCCCAGTTTATCCGCTGTTTCTACAACTTTATCCAGTTTAACAAGTGACCCAGCAGCTAGCCTGCTAACAGCTAGTTAGCCTGCTAACAGCTAGTTAGCCTGCTAACAGCTAACTAACTAACAGGGAAGTGAACAGGTGTGTCAGGTGACGTCGGGCTCGAGCCGCAGGTGTGTTTTCTTCAGAGGACTCAGACAGGTGAGAAGAATCAGTGAAGAACACCTGATCTGGTTTCTACTAGCTAGGACACATGCTAACAGGCTAACAGGGCGGTGGTCCGCTGTTAGCATCAGCAGCTAACTACAGAACAACAACACGTCAGACTCAGAAATACTAAATACACTACTTAATATACAATACATGTAGAATAATTCACAATATTAATATACAATACATGTACAATAATTCACAGTATGCAATATTTTTTATTACATACATATATACATACACATATATGTAATCAAAGAAAGAGAGATGACATTTCATGTATTTCATATATCTACAATATGCAATATTAATATACAATTAAAACAAGCTAATATAATGTATAATCAATATACAATACATATATTATATAATATAAATATATTGCGACAGAGTATTAGAGCCACATTGAGGGGCAAAAAAAATTTGAGATTTCGAGAATGAAGTCATAATATTACTAGAAAAAAAGTCGTAGTTTAATGAGAATAAACTCATACTATTTAAAGAGGAAAAAAAAGTTTTATCACAAGAATAAGGTCATAACTTAACGAGAGAAAAAGTAATTTCCTCCTTCACAGAAGAGTCACTTTCCTCCAGCAGGTCTGTGTGGTTCTTTCTTCAGAATAAACAGTTTCTTGCATAATCTTTTTCTAGGTCCTGATACTGATGATAATGTGGTGCTGATGTGCCAAAAGATGAATCATTTGGTTATTTGTGAAACCTAAACTAAAGTATAACTTCACAAGATGCTCCACGTTCCTCATTTACACACAACTTACCCTCTAAAATAACACGTAAAATAACTACTTTATAATATTACTTTGTTCTCATAATACTACGACTTTTTTCTCTTAAACTTATGACTTTATTCTCATTCCTCCGGCAGTAGAAAAAGAAGAAGAAAATGAGTGGACAGAACAACATCCAGGCGGTGAAGAAGAAGATCCAAGTGCTGCAGGAGCAGGCGGAGGCAGCTGAGGACAGAGCTGCCAAACTGCAGCAGGAGGCGGAGAAGGAGAAGAAGACAAGAGAGGAGGTAAGCAGACCTACAACACACTGACACAACACCTGTACAGGTGATGGAGGAGCAGAGAGGAGGTACACACACCTACAAAACACTGACACACACCTGTACAGGTGATGGGGGAGGGTCTGTCAGGTTGTGTCAGATGCCATGAATACCTGAATGTGTTGAAGAGGAATGTGAGGTATGTTTGCAGGTGAGGAGTCTGTCTGCTTTGTAGTATTAGTATGTGAGCTGCACCATGGTGTACTGCAGTAGAGTGCAGTGTTTTATCAGTGTGTTAACATCCTGTGTGGTAAACTGCAGCCTGTGATAACACACACACACACACACACACACACACACACACACACACACACACACACACACACACACACTGTATACCTGAGACAGGTGAACCTGACTGATGGGCTGTCTCATCCCTGCTGTGTGTCTTGCAGGCGGAGGAGCAGGTGATTGCTCTATCTCGCCGTCTGCAGCTCAATGATGACGAGCTGGAGTGTGCTCAGGAGAAACTGAGCTGCACCCTCCGTAAACTGGACGAGGTGGAGAAGTGTGCTGACGAGAGCGAGAGGTCAGACTCACCTTAACACACCTGGAGGAGGCAGATATTATTCCTCAAACAAGAACAGGCTGATTTATAATACTATGTCGGTCTTCCTGTCTCTCTTTCAGAGGTATGAAGGTGATAGAGAACAGAGCTCTGAAGGATGAAGAGAAGATGGATTTACTGGAGTGTCACCTGAAAGAAGCCAAACACATTGCTGAGGAGGCCGACCGCAAATATGAAGAAGTACATATACAAATGCATAACATTATATTTATATAGTATGTTATATATATATATATATATATATATAGGTTGTCCAAGTTAACGCGATAATAATGGGTTAATGCAAATTCGTTTTAACGCCACTAATTTCTTCAACACATTAATGTAACTTGTGATTTTTAGGTTGTAGCGGGCTCCGCTAGAAAAAAAGTCAGAAAAATTTATGAAAATTGTCCATAAAAAGTATTAAAAAAAAAAAAATCTGGAAAATTTCATAAAGAAAGGCAGAAGAAAAGTCTGATACTGGTATCATATAATACTGACATATGAATCATAGCCATTTTCAAAGGGGTCCCTCAACCTCTGATCTCAAGATGTGTGAATGTGTGAGGGTTTTTGTCTGAAAAAAAGAAAACGTCCGAAAGAAAGGCAGAAGAAAAATCCGATACTGGTATCATAGTAAACTTGGAAACCTAATGAATCTATTGGTACCAACCATGTCATACTAGCTTGTCATGAAGGAGGTTAAATAACGCTCCAAAATTACGTTGATACTTCTTATACCCGCTGACACGGGTAGACAAATATGTCCTACACTTCATGTATACTTCTTTTAACTGCTTCATGTTTTGCCGACTTCTGATTTCACATGTTGCTTGTTAGACAGTTGCAGTGTTAGACAACAAACCCTAACACTGCCACATCTACAGTGATGGTGGTTAAAGTGTACTGTCCCTTTAAAAGATGCATAAATGCACCATGTGTGTACTCTTATTGTATTGTATTAACATCAGCTGTCAGAGAGGATCTATGACATCATGTTGCATCATGTTTGACAGGTGGCTCGTAAACTGTTGATGCTGGAAGGAGAGCTGGAACGAGCTGAAGACAGAGCTGAGCAGGCAGAGAGGTCTATAATACGCACACACACACAATATACAGTATAAACATCACACTTAATACCCATATATTATATACACACTTGTGTGTGCATGTCTAACAGCTGCTTCTGCTCTGATATTGCTGACACACAGATAGAGAGACAGACAGGTAGAGAGAGTTTAGAGAGGTATTCTAAAATGAGGTCTTATAATGTACTATAAGTTATTATGACGTTCTGTAATGAGGCATTATAACATACTATAATGAGGCATTAAATGTACTATGAGGTATTATAATGTACTATAATGAGGTATTATAAAAAACTAAAATGAGGTATACTGTAATATAATGAGAAATTATAACGTACTATAATGAGGTATCATAACGTACTATGGTGAGGTATTATAATATTATTAGGGTTAGTAGTAATAGTTCCTCTGCAGAATGTGCATGTGGTGTCACAGTAATGATCAGACTGATGACCTCAGTGTGATGTCACAGTGCTTCACTAACCGCGCTCTAATCTTACTGCATCCATCTTTCTCTTCCTGTCTGTTTCCATGGAAACATGTCGGTGCTGCTGCATGTCCTGCTGCCTGTCTGTCCACCTGTCTGTCTACCTGTCTATCCTCCTACATGTCTAACAGTAAGGTTCGGAGGTTGGAGGAGCAGTTGAGGAGTTTCGACCAATCTCTGAAGAGCCTGCAGGCGTCAGAGGACAAGGTACTGAGGCTCACCTGACCTCTGCTGTCAATCAAACCAGAGAAGCTCCTCCCCCTGACCTCCTGCTGCCTCCTATGACCTCTAACCTTTGACCTTTTGTTGCCGCTTCAGCTCTTCCTCCTGCTGCTGCTCTCTGCATGACTTTTAACCTGCTGCAGACACCAAACTACTCACAGCACCTGTCTGACACCCAACTACACACAGCACCTGTCTGACACCCAACTACACACAGCACCTGTCTGACACCAAACTACACACAGCACCTGTCTGACACCAAACTACACACAGCACCTGTCCGACACCCAACTACACACAGCACCTGTCCGACACCCAACTACACACAGCACCTGTCCGACACCCAACTACACACAGCACCTGTCCGACACCCAACTACACACAGCACCTGTCCGACACCCAACTACACACAGCACCGGTCCGACACCACACTACGCACGACGCCAGTCTGACATCAAACTACACTCGACATCAGTCAGACACCAAACTACGCATGACGCCAAACTACACCCAATACCGGTCCAACACCAAGCTACGCATGACATCGGTCCAGCACCAAACTACACGACACCAGTTCGACACCAAACTACACTCGACGCTGGTCCAACACCAAACTACGCACAACACCAGTTCCACATCAAACTACACACGACACCAAACTATGCACGACACTGGTCCGACAACAGACTACGCACAACACCAGTCTGACACCAAACTACGCACAACACCGTTCTGACACCATACTACACACGTCAGAGTTTATGATGGTTCATAACTGGTTTTAACCACAAAAACGACAGCGAGGCAAACAGGAGCTGAATTCACTGATCTGAGTCCAGTGAACGAACCACAGTAACTGAGATGAAATTAACTTAAACTCAGTTTTCACTAAATCTGCTTTCTGAAACAGACCCAAATAACACGAAAACACAACACATTACCTGTCTGACACCATCTGTCGTCTGATTTGACCTTTGACCTGCAGTAAGAGTCGAGGGCTGGAGGAGGAGCTGAAAACTTTCTTCACTAGTTCAAAGTCTCTGGAGGCCCAGGCTGAGAAGGTAGGAGGAGGTCCTGAAAGAGCTCTGAGTTACTTCACACCAGTTTGAACACCAGTGTGATGGTTGAGCATCACTGATGGGTGTGGTCAGACCTAACAGTGTGCCAATCGTAGAAATAAAATGAGTAGAATGGACATTCAGATCGCTATAGCAGGATGATCGGAACGGCTCGTGACTTTACAGTCCCCGTGACTCGCGTTGTCACCATAACTAACAACAATTACCATTTTCTTTTGAACAAGTCAAATGACCACAGCAGACAGTTCAATGAGCGTTTTACTCATTCTATTTCTATGGGAGTGAAACACCCTGGAGAACACCTCTACATCAGTGCAGTAAGGTCAAAGGTCAGCTGTGCTTTCAAAGTCATTAAGGCAGCGACAACGTCTGGCAGCGAAGGCCCTATTGAAACTAGGAATTATTATTATTATTAAAATTAATTGCCTTTTTGAGGGCCTTAAGGTGCTCGAAAAGTTGTGAAACTTTGCACACTTATCAGACGCGGTGTAAAATTTGTTATTTTAAGGGTCACGGGTTTGGGTGTTGCAAAATGGCTCACTAGCACCCCTTACAAAGTTGGAAAAATCAAGCCCCTCCTTCAGGTTTCACCTACATGTATGAAATTTGGTAGGCAGATGTAACATGTGGAGACGCACAAAAAAGCCTTTTGGAGGTATACCCAAAACCCAACAGGAAGGCCTATTGAAGGAGGTTGGGTAACGCTTCATCAACGAGTCGGGGCCCGTTTATCGCTGCTTGCAGCTTTAATTACATTTATAATTTAAGTTTAACAGTCATCAGCCTGTTTCTAATAAACGGATCTGGCCTGTTACTGTTACCGAATAGAGCTTGAAAGCATCATAATGTGAACCAGTGGCACCTCCCGTGTTGAAATCAGCAGGACGAGAGCTAGTTAACGTTAGCCGTTAGCATCCAGCACAGTCCTGCACGAAGCTAACAGCTAACGTTAACTAGCTCACGTCCTGCTGACTTAAACACCGATTTGTTGTTGTTGACCATGTAGCATTATCAGGAAAAAATAGGGTGCATCGCCTGGATGCGTCGATAGACGTTTACTGCGTCCCAAACACGTTATCTATCGTCCCCGGGACGACGGGACACCGTTAGTCTCAAGCCCCGACAGTACGTACGGTTCTAAGTTTTCACAATTTTGACATTGACTTGGTACTGAAGTATCGGTTCTCGTGACATGAGTGCAGACCTGAAGCAGGTGTGATGGAGGAATGACACAATCAGAGGTGTCCTCATACCTGATTGGCTGTTTGTGTGTCAATACACCTGGTGCTCTGATTGGCTGTCTCTCTCTCTCTCTCTCTCAGTACACTCTGAAGGAAGACAGGTATGAAGAGGAGATCAAGAACCTGAGCAACAAACTCAAGGAGGTGAGACACTGACTTCCTGTTTGTTACATGTGACCTGCTGACTTCCTGTTATTTCTGGGTTTTTTTTGTATACACCTGATCATATTGGTCTAATGCAAAGATCTTTAAGCCGTAATGTTTGTAAGAGAAATTGTTCACTTCCTGTTTGCAGGCTGAGAGCAGAGCTGAGAATGCGGAACGTAAAGTGGCCAAACTGGAGAAAGCAGTCGAGATTCTGGAAGGTGAGACTGTTTCTTCTTCTATTAGAACAATTGTATCAGGCTTTCCATGGTCATGGAAAACCTGGAAAAGTTATGGAATTAGTACAATTCTTGAAAGTTTTGGAAAAGGCATGGCATTTTGTTGTTTAATGAAATTGACGAATGAATTGTTTTATTGATTTGATCTCTGACTTTTTGATGTTTATTTGTTTCTGTTACAGACTCTCTGACTTCGGCTAGAGACGCCAACATGGAGCTTCAGTCGAATCTGGATCAGACCATAGCGGAGCTCAACTCCTGCTGAATTTCCTCCTCCCCCGCTGCTCCTCCCCTCTGCTGCCTGACAGGTGGACGTCAGGGACTCTGTGGCCGAAACATTCCTATGACTCTTCCTCTCCTTCCGCTGTTACTCCCCTCTCCTTTCCTGGGGGATGTTCGGGAGGTCAGGGTCAAACTCTGTGGCCAAAACATTCCTCCCCCCTGCTCCTTTCCTCCCCCTTCACATCCCTCTAGCTACTCCTTTCCTCCCACCCTCACATCCCTCTAGCTGCTCCTTCCTCCCCCCTCACATCCCTCTAGCTGCTCCTTTCCCCCCCCCCCCACATCCCTCTAGCTACTCCTTTCCTCCCCCCCTCACATCCCTCTAGCTACTCCTTTCCTCCCCCCCTCACATCCCTCTAGCTGCTCCTTCCTCCCCCCTCACATCCCTCGGCTGGCTGCTTGGACTTCAGGAAACATTCCTCCTCCTTCCTTCACCTCCTCCTCTCCTGGTGGATGTGAGGGAGGAGTCAGGGCGGTTTAGGCCTCTCCTTCTCCTTTCTTAAAGATTCCTGCTTTCACACATTCCATCTGATTCTTAAAGTCACATTTGGAGTGTTGCTTTAATTTACTCCTCGTGTCTGGACCTCCTCTTCCCTCCTCCCTCCTCCCTCCTCCTCCCCCACTGACAGTGCCAACTCCCCCCTCCCCTCCTCAGTATTATGTGCAGGAGGCCAGATGAGGAGCTGCTTGATATGTTTTGTTATAAGGGAGTTTAACTGTGACTTACAGCCGTGACCTTGTTAAGAACTAACGGACTAATTAAGTGTTTGTCTTAACGGTTTGTCGTTACTTTGTTTTTGTTGCCACATTAATTAATTAATGATTGATTGATTAGAGCCGAAGTCCTGTCAGCCAATGATTTATTATTTTTGTTCCTGGGGGTGTAGTTTAAGGTAGCCAATCACAGCGAGGCATTCCACTGCCATGCGTGGTAGTCCAGGGGCCAATCGGAGACACAGGTGACTTTTGACCTGATGACATGAATAAATGGAAATGTTTTTACCTGGAAGCCGGAGATGATGTCATTGCCGTGCTGATGTCACAGCTCATTGTAATAAATCATGACACAAAGAGACAGGATTTTATAAAATAAAAGCACCGTCACTGGTATGTAGATCCAAACTGACTCATTGTGGTTTATTATTATTATCATTACTGTGATGGAATTTTCCATCAATTCCTCTCTTATTGGTAGAAAGGTCAGAGTGTTTGTCAGAAGTGTCCCTCTGTTGACATTCTTGGGTTGGAGTCCTGTCTAGAGGAGCCACCGTTATCTGTACAGCTGTGCCTGTAGTGGAGACCGTAGAGCCAGTCGCTAGGGCAACCAGGGTCAGAGATGCCAGAGGAACGGAGTAAGTCAAAACATGATAAGGGGTAAGACACTGAGCACCAGAGAGGAAGGACAGAGTTGTGAGGCCTTCATGCAGAGAGCATCTATTGTGGAGACCTGACAATTCTCCTTGATCAAGCTTCAATAAACCTTCTTTTGTAAGACATCAGCTCCGGACCTCTTCCTTCCAAAGATAACTTGTATATCAATTATTCCATCACAATTACATTTCATTTATAACATTTTATTTTATTTGTTAAAAATCTTAAAAAGTAACTTTCAGGTAAATGTGCAGTAAAAAGTACAATAATGTGTCATACAATCGACGTTTTAGGAAATGTAGTACTGTTACTGGTTTCTGCTTATGTTTTACGTGTTTTTTAAATGATCAAAATATAATAATCCCAGTATTTACAAAACAGTCATGTTTAAAACAAAAGATTATTAAATTGATCATGTCTACAAATGTGATTATTGTTGTATTGAAGTGTAGCGCCCACCCTTTGGTCCCTCACTGTTAGCACCATTAGCAAAGACTTAAGAAGCAAAGAGACAAAACTCTGGTGTTTTTTGACAACAGCTGCTGCTGCCATTTTGGACTGAAAACACTTATTATATTTATAGTATTTTATTGTTAAACACAGGACATTTCAGTAGAATATGACAATAAAATAGAAATAATTTAGTTTTACTTTTGTACGTGTCTTTGTAGGATGACGTTTTATTTGCGTCTGGTAGTCTTTCAGTCCAGAATGGTGGAAGCGTAGCTCTGCTGCTGGGTGCTGATGTTGACATAGAATGATCTATTGACTTTCACTTCTTGGCAATATACGTTGTTTGCCGTTGGCAGCGAGCTGCCTGCTCGACTGTTGCCATTTTGAGAGCCGTGCAGAGGCAATAGAAATGCTCCCAATCTCCCATTTGGCTCCTTCAAAGAAACGACTGATGTACAGATCAATAAACAAATCAAATGTACTTATAGTTTCTGTTCATTAATCAACAGATCATCATTTATTATTATACAGTGGCTGACAGGTGACTTTTTACAGGTGAGAATCTCCCTTCAGTCTTTGCTCTGAGTGATGATGTAAACAACCTGAGAGTGACGGAGCTGCAGCAAAGAGTATCGAAGCAAAGAGACAAAACTGCTGTGTTTCTCTTGAGAAGTCGCTGATGCCATTTTGGACTGAAAACCCTTATTATATTTATAATATTTTATTGTTCAATACAGGACATTTCAGTAGAATATGACAATAGAATAGAAATTTAGTTTTGCTTCCGTACGTCTCTCTGTAGGATGACGTTTTTACTGGCGTCTGGCAGTGTCTTCCAGTCCAAAATGGTGGAAGCGTAGCTCTGCTGCTGGGAGCTGATGTTGACATGGAACAAACTATTGACTTTCACTTCTTAGTGATATACGTTGTTTGGCTGCAGACTCAAAAAAGAGAGAAAACGGTGATCAGCTCCACAGACCTGCTGCTGTTACTGAACGATCTGCAGTTAGCAATAAGGTTATTGATCAGTGATTATCAGAGTGATGATGAAGCTGCTTCCTCAGCCAGCTTCAGGATTGGCTGTAGCTGCTCCTCTAACGAGGGGGCGTCGGCCTCGTTAGTGATGATCCAATCAAATTCAACCCCGCTGTCCAACCCGCACTCTGACTCTGCATCATCCACACCTGAGAGACAGACAGACAGACAGACAGGTAAACAGATGACAGGTAGAGAGACAGACAAACAGAGACACAGACAGACAGGTAACCTTACCTGCGGAGAAACTCCACCCCCTCTGTTTGCGTGTTTCTTCTGAACTTTGAACTCTGACACTTTGAGCCTGTCGAGGAAACTCTGACCAGAACCACTGAAGGTCTGAGAGCCGCCGCGCATCACTCACCACCTGACCAATCAGAGAGCAGAGAGCAGAGAGTATCACTCACCACCTGACCAATCAGAGAGCAGAGAGCATCACTCACCACCTGACCAATCAGAGAGCATCACTCACCACCTGACCAATCAGAGAGCATCACTCACCACCTCAATAGTTCACTTAAAATTGGCTTGGCGATTGAATGGAAACGCTTTGTGGCAAAGTGGGGGACAGAAGCGGGGTACAAAAGCGAAGGGACAGAAGTGGTGGACAGAAGTGGTTGTCGGAAGCGGGGGACAGAAGCAGGAGTAAGAAGCAGGGGACAGAGGCGGGAGACAGAAGCGCGGGACAAAGGGGGGGACAGAAGCGGGAGACAGAAGCGCAGGACAGAAGCAGGGGACAAAGGGGGGGACAGAAGCAGTGGACAGAAGCGGTGGACAGAAGTGGTTGACGGAAGCGGGGGACAGAAGCGGGAGATAGAAGCGCGGGACAGAAGTGCGGGACAGAAGCAGGGGACAAAGGGGGGGACAGAAGCGGTGGACAGAAGCAGGGGACAGAAACGATGGACTGAAGTGGTTGACGGAAGCGGGGGACAGAAGCGGGAGACAGAAGCGCGGGACAGAAGTGCGGGACAGAAGCAGGGGACAAAGGGGGGGACAAGCGGTGGACAAAAGCAGGGGACAGAAACGTTGAACAGAAGTGGTTGACGGAAGCGGGGGACAGAAGTGGGAGACAGAAGCGCGGGACAGAAGTGCGAGACAGAAGCAGGGGACAAAGGGGGGGACAGAAGCGGTGGACAGAAGCAGGGGACAGAAGCGGTGGACGGTGATGTACCCAGACAGGTTGCCGTGTTCCTCTGGTTGCTAGGCGACAGAAAAATCCGGGGTCCTGGCATCGCCGTGTTTCTCCCCAGCGAATCATGTCGGCTCGATACTGCTCCTTATAAAGACCAGGTCCCAGCAATTGGTCCAGGTCCAGACCGTGTTCCTGCAGAACCAACAGAACCCTTATGACTCAGCAGAACCAAGAGAACCTGCATGACTCATGAACCATGTGTTGTGTTGTGATATGTTGTGTTGTGTTGTGTTGTGTATCAGCAGGTGTTGGTCTTACCTGAGCGTACTCCT
The DNA here is from genome assembly GCF_043250625.1 of Sebastes fasciatus. Taxonomy (NCBI): domain Eukaryota; kingdom Metazoa; phylum Chordata; class Actinopteri; order Perciformes; family Sebastidae; genus Sebastes; species Sebastes fasciatus. The sequence continues at coordinate 25,012,191 of NC_133806.1, read as the reverse complement.
GTTTCAGAGGTCCAGACAGACGCAGGACGCAGCAAACATCACGTCCTAAACTACATCAGATAAAAACAGCTTTATACAGGTAATCATGATGATCATAATATACTGTTCATATACTAATTATATACTACATCCTAGTTATATAATGCAGTAATCTAACAGAAAGTATTGCAGTAAACTAGCAGAAAGTACTGCAGTAATCTAATAGAAAGTACTGCAGTAATCTAATAGAAAGTACTGCAGTAATCTAGCAGAAAGTACTGCAGCAATCTAACAGAAAGTACTGCAGTAATCTAACAGAAAGTACTGCAGTAATCTAACAAAGTACTGCAGTAATCTAGCAGAAAGTATTGCAGTAATCTAACAGAAAGTACTGCAGTAATCTAACAGAAAGTACTGCAGTAATCTAACAGAAAGTACTGCAGTAATCTAGCAGAAAGTACTGCAGTAATCTAACAGAAAGTACTGCAGTAATCTAGCAGAAGGTACTGCAGTAATCTAACAGAAAGTACTGCAGCAATCTAACAGAAAGTACTGCAGCAATCTAACAGAAAGTACTGCAGCAATCTAACAGAAAGTACTGCAGTAATCTAACAGAAAGTACTGCAGTAATCTAGCAGAAAGTACTGCAGTAATCTAACAGAAAGTACTGCAGTAATCTAACAGAAAGTACTGCAGTAATCTAGCAGAAAGTACTGCAGTAATCTAACAGAAAGTACTGCAGTAATCTAACAGAAAGTACTGCAGTAATCTAACAGAAAGTACTGCAGCAATCTAACAGAAAGTACTGCAGCAATCTAACAGAAAGTACTGCAGCAATCTAACAGAAAGTACTGCAGTAATCTAACAGAAAGTACTGCAGTAATCTAACAGAAAGTACTGCAGTAATCTAACAGAAAGTACTGCAGTAATCTAGCAGAAAGTACTGCAGTAATCTAACAGAAAGTACTGCAGTAATCTAGCAGAAAGTACTGCAGTAATCTAACAGAAAGTACTGCAGTAATCTAACAGAAAGTACTGCAGTAATCTAGCAGAAAGTACTGCAGTAATCTAACAGAAAGTACTGCAGTAATCTAGCAGAAGGTACTGCAGTAATCTAACAGAAAGTACTGCAGCAATCTAACAGAAAGTACTGCAGCAATCTAACAGAAAGTACTGCAGCAATCTAACAGAAAGTACTGCAGTAATCTAACAGAAAGTACTGCAGTAATCTAACAGAAAGTACTGCAGTAATCTAACAGAAAGTACTGCAGTAATCTAGCAGAAAGTACTGCAGTAATCTAGCAGAAAGTACTGCAGTAATCTAACAGAAAGTACTGCAGTAATCTAACAGAAAGTACTGCAGTAATCTAGCAGAAAGTACTGCAGTAATCTAGCAGAAAGTACTGCAGTAATCTAGCAGAAAGTACTGCAGTAATCTAGCAGAAAGTACTGCAGTAATCTAACAAAGTACTGCAGTAATCTAACAGAAAGTACTGCAGTAATCTAACAGAAAGTACTGCAGTAATCTAGCAGAAAGTACTGCAGTAATCTAGCAGAAAGTACTGCAGTAATCTAACAAAGTACTGCAGTAATCTAGCAGAAAGTACTGCAGTACTTTATGATATCAGTTTCCTCTCAAACAGAAATAAATATTCGATCATGTTGAATTAAAACCTGATCATAGACTCTCAGAGCAACAAGCGATCGACATGAAACAATGATAATTGATAATAACCAGATAATAGACCATGCTGGTGGATTATTTACCGGTTCTGGATCAGGTCCGTCACATAATCCTTTCCGGACTTCCGTTTACCGCAGAAGACCAAAACCAGTTTGGGTTGAGAGACTGGATCCTCCATCTGTGACCAACAACGACCGATCATCAGCTGCTGCTGCTGATCGATCAGCTGCTCCTCTCCTTCTATCAGCTCCGTGTTCCTGCTGTCACACCACACCGGGCCGGTACCGTAACTCTGAGAGCAAACAGGAAGCACTTCAAAATAAAACCACCGGCAGCCTGTCAGGAGGGTTCATCAGGTCAGTAATCGATATCAAACTGATTGGATATCAATCACGTGACGTGCGAAGTGTTTTTTGTGGAGAGAAATCAGGAAAAAAAAACGAGTTTTATTTAAGTCGCAGCATTTTAGACACATTACGGTAACACGCGATCATCGTCACATTCTGGACTGAACCACCGCCGCAGCCATTATTATTATTATTATTATAACTATTATTATCATTACTATCATTATTATCATTACTATTATTATTATTATTACATTATTTTATTCCTGTACTGCTTCGTGTGTATTTGTACTTTAAAACCACAGCTGTGAACTTCATTTCCCATGAGTACCTACCTGCATGACTGAGAACAAGTGGAACATGTTATATATGTTGGAGTGAATATTTACCCCCCCTCCCTCTGCTCCATGTTGGTATGATCGGGGTCAAACGTCATTACGTAGTGAATAACATGGCGGCCGCGGTGTTGTGGAGGAGAGCAGAACTCTTCAGATCAGTGAGGACTTCTGTTAGCACGGTGAGAACACACTATTACTTTATATTACATCATATATATACATATATATACATTCATATATAAAGTACAGGCTTTACAACGGCTCACTGGGACGTCAGAGAAACAATCAATAATCAATAATCAATAGTCGATGATCAACGAACAGCCAGTCAGTGAGTTTAAATCAGAATATTTACTGAACGCGGTTTAAATCACATGAAGCTGGACTAAATGAACCCTTACTGAAGTTTGACCTTTCACCCAGTGACTCTAACTGCACGTGCACGCGCACAGCAGCTCAAAGTGCACGAGGATTCATTGATGGTTGAGTTTCTCTTCCTGAAGAAATGGACCAGAACCAGAACCAGAACCAGACAGAACAGAAATACATCAATCAATAAATAAATTACTCGATAAATGAATAAATATTTCATTAAATGTAGCAAAAATTATATTAAAAATAAATGTAGCCATCAATTAATTCATTAATTAATTGATCAAATGTGACATAAATTGATATGTTTTAATTTGCTTCTTTATTTATTTATCTTTGTATTATTCCCTTCCCTTTTACTCTTCTGTTTGATTTTCCCTTTTATTTTATTTCTTTAAATTAATTAATTTATTTTTGCATACATTTTTTATTTATTTATTTAATTTGCATACATGTTTTATTTTTTATTTATTTTCACATTTAAGCTTTGTTTATTTGTTTATTTTTGCGTTTATTCATTTTTGCATTTATTATTTATTTATTTATTTTTGCATTTATTTTGTATTTATTCATTTATTTTGTATTTATTCATTTATTTTTGCATTTATTTTCAGTTTATTTTATATTTATTTATAAATATATAATACATACATTTGTATTTACACTTATGTATTTATGCATTTTATTTCTACACAATTTTCCCTTTGTATTTCACCCCTTATTCATTTCCCCCAAATTTATTTATTTATTTACACATTTTCTTTACACATTTCTTTATGAATTTCTGCCTCATTATGCAAATGAAGGGGGGTTGCAGGTATTGATGGATCATCTCTGTTAATATATATAATATATACATATATATCAAGTAGATAAAGGAGTCTTGTTCTGCTGTAGTTCAGTCATGTGACCAGCAGGTGGCGCCATGAATCAGTTTTTCTCTGTTCTGATTGTTATTCGATAATTTTATTGACCCAAGCATTACTAATATGCAAAATAATGTTTGATTGATTGATGTTTCCTCCATTTCCTGACAACCTTTTATTAAAAATATATTTGTATTTAGATACAGAAACCAAGATCACAATTACATCAAAATAAGCAATAAATGAAGATAATATTTTACAGTATATATAGTATAGTATATCTCTATATACAGCCATCATGATACTGTCTTCTATAAATTAAATCATATGGAACAGAAAGGTGCTCCGTATTCTGACCTCCTTTCAACAACGCTATCTCACATGATGATCTAATTAAATCAGTCCTCAGTTTTACATGTTTCCTGTCAGACACCTGAACACAACGTCTTTACCTGGATCTGATTCAGTCCAGCTGCTTTACATAAATCACTTCTTCATCTTAAAGGAACTCTGTGTGTTTTCTTCCAGTCATCATGGTTTCACAGCTCGGCGGTTCTTCCTCAGCAGTCCTCTTCTCCTCCTCCTCAGTCGGCGTTCTTCCCGCCGTTGGACGGTGTCATGCTGCCGACAGGAAGTTTCAACAACAGAGTGGCGTTCATCACAGGAGGGGGGACGGGACTGGGCCGAGCCATGACCACCGCCTTGTCGCAGCTGGGAGCTCAGTGCGTCATCGCCAGCAGGTAAGAGGTCAAGTTATTCAGTAGATGCTGCTGGACGTTTCACCACAACAAGGAGGAGACTAGAGAGTTTGTTCCTCCGGTTTAGCTGCACTCACTGGATCCCAGTATCCTTTACTGGTTTTTAAAGCTCTTACTGGTTTGGGACCAGCTTACATTGCAGATTCTGTCATTTTATGATCCTTAACAGCCCTCAGGTCGTCTACTGCTGACTTTTAAATACACTCAAACTATGATGGAACATTCTACCAGTTATAAAAAGCTGAAGCCCAACAGGCAACAACAGCTGTCAGTTTGCTGACTTGACTGACTTGCCCCAAACTGCATGTGATTATCATAAAGTGGGCATGTCTGTAAAGGGGAGACTCGTGGGTACCCATAGAACCCATTTTCATTCACATATCTGGAGGTCAGAGGTCAAGGGACCCCTTTGAAAATGGCCATGACAGTTTTTCCTCGCCAACATTTAGCGTAAGTTTGGAGCGTTATTTAACCTCCTTCATGACAAGCTGGTATGACATGGTTGGTACAAATGGATTCGTTAGGTTTACTAGTTTCATATTATGCCAGTCTCTTCACTCTAGCTTTAAAACTGAGCTGTTAAAGAAATTAGTGCCGTTAAAACGAATTTGCATTAACGTGTCTTTATCATGTTAACTTTGACGTCTTTATAAATCCTTCATGTGTTCGTGTTTCAGGAAGTTGGACGTCCTGCAGAAAACCGCCGAGGAGATCAGCAGCCAGACTGGAAACAAGGTGACGAACCAGAACCAGAACCAGACTGAACTAGACCAAAGCAGATCTTATTTTTAAACAGTGTGTGAACGGCTTCAAAGGTGCAAGACGCCACGTCCCACCAAAAGAGTTTGGATTTTAAAAAACAGTCATCACTCTCTCTGTCTCAGGTCCATGTGGTTCAGTGTGATGTCAGAGATCCTGCAGCCGTCTCTCATTGTGTCGACCAGATAGAAACTATGACGGGACTTCCTGATGTAAGAACACACACACACACACACACACACATTGTTTTTCTATACTTTGCTGCGTCTAAAACAAACTGTTGATGTTGACGTCACAGTGCTTATGTGTCCTGATTGGTCCAGGTCATCATCAACAATGCGGCGGGGAACTTTGTCTGTCCGTCAGAACGTTTGTCGCCAAACGGCTGGAAGAGCATCACGGACATCGTCCTGAACGGGACGGCCTTCATTACTCTGGAGCTGGGCAAGAGACTGATCAAGAGTCAGAAAGGTTAGAGGTCACTGAGAGACTGGTCCAGAGTCAGAAAGGTCAGAGGTCACTGAGAGACTGGTCCAGAGTCAGAAAGGTCAGAGGTCACTGAGAGACTGGTCCAGAGTCAGAAAGGTCAGAGGTCACTGAGAGACTGGTCCAGAGTCAGAAAGGTCAGAGGTCACTGAGAGACTGATCCAGAGTCAGAAAGGTCAGAGGTCACTGAGAGACTGGTCCAGAGTCAGAAAGGTCAGAGGTCACTAAGAGACTGGTCCAGTCAGAAAGGTCAGAGGTCACTGAGAGACTGGTCCAGAGTCAGAAAGGTCAGAGGTCACTGAGAGACTGATCCAGAGTCAGAAAGGTTAGAGGTCACTGAGAGACTGGTCCAGAGTCAGAAAGGTCAGAGGTCACTGAGAGACTGGTCCAGAGTCAGAAAGGTCAGAGGTCACTGAGAGACTGGTCCAGTCAGAAAGGTCAGAGGTCACTGAGAGACTGGTCCAGAGTCAGAAAGGTCAGAGGTCACTGAGAGACTGATCCAGAGTCAGAAAGGTCAGAGGTCACTGAGAGACTGGTCCAGAGTCAGAAAGGTCAGAGGTCACTGAGAGACTGGTCCAGTCAGAAAGGTCAGAGGTCACTGAGACTGGTCCAGAGTCAGAAAGGTCAGAGGTCACTGAGAGACTGATCCAGAGTCAGAAAGGTCAGAGGTCACTGAGAGACTGGTCCAGAGTCAGAAAGGTCAGAGGTCACTGAGAGACTGGTCCAGAGTCAGAAAGGTCAGAGGTCACTGAGAGACTGATCCAGAGTCAGAAAGGTCAGAGGTCACTGAGAGACTGATCCAGAGTCAGAAAGGTCAGTTCACTGAGAGACTGGTCCAGAGTCAGAAAGGTCAGAGGTCACTGAGAGACTGATCCAGAGTCAGTCCTTCTTATTGTTGTTGTGTATTCTTATTGTTCAGGTGCGTCCTTCCTGGCCATCACCACCACCTATGCTGAGTCCGGTTCTGGTTTCGTGGTCCCAAGTGCGTCGGCGAAGGCCGGAGTCGAGGCGCTCTACAAGTCAGTCCGACCTTTAACCCTCCAGGCCTCATGACATCATTATGATGTTGATTACTGCTTATGTGTGGTTGCCATGGTGACACGGTTGTTGTTTTGGTTGTTGTGTATGTCAGGTCTCTGGCTGCAGAGTGGGGTCGTTATGGTCACAGGTTCAACATCATCCAGCCTGGGCCAATCAGAACCAAGGTACCGCCCATCTGACCACAGCTGAAGTTTGGTTGTTTGTTAACTGTTGTTTAGCTGTTGTTTAGCTTTTGTCTGTTGTTTACCTGTAGTCTGTTGTTTACCTGCTGTTTGTTGTATTTAGGGAGCGTTCAGCCGCCTGGACCCGACCGGAAGCTTTGAGAAGGCGATGATCGGTCGGATCCCGACCGGTCGACTCGGAACGCCAGAAGAGATTGCAAACCTGGCAGCGTACATGAGCAGCGACTACGCTACCTGGATGTCTGGAGCTGTGAGTTTGACTGATCCTGGATCAGAGTTTAGACTGATCTTTGGACAGACTTTAGACTGATCTTAAATGTATAACTTTTCCTTGTGTGTTTGTTTTCAGGTGATTCGGTTCGATGGAGGAGAATATGTGTCGATGGCCGGAGAGTTTAATGAGTTGCGCAGGGTGCGTGTCACACTGAAATGTTTCCCTCAGAAACATTGATTATTACATTCACTGGGTTCACGCTGACAGACGTAACGCAGCTGAATGAATGAATATAATAATATCATTAATAATAGCTAGCTAACTGTTGTTAGATTAAGTATCATATTAAACGTGGCCGGGTGTAAATAGCTGAATAGCTGCTGTGGGACTGTTCTCACTCAGGTGTAAATAAACGCTCTGTAATGATTTTCTTTCTATTTTATGGCTCAAAGCGTTACAGATAAAGATCATATACAATATATATATATGTATATAATATAAAGACAGAAATAATAAAACAATGTCTTTATGTCTCAGGTGACTCCAGAGCAGTGGACGATGATGGAGTCGATGATCAAAAGCACTAAAGGGTCCTAAAAGCACTCCAACACTCCTCATTGGACCACAACGACCAATCAGATCACAGTGTTCAGGTGGACCCGCCCAGCTGTTGATATCATTTGATGACAGAATCTGACGGACGTTTGATCTGTGATTATTCACACACAGATTCACTAACAGGAAACCCTGTTAGCATGTTAGCTGGTGGGGCAGTCATGTGACAAAATACATGTTTCTGACAGTTTGATAATAAAACACTGAAGTTTAACCCATAAGCCGTTTATGTTGTTTAAAAATATTGTATAAGACGTTTGGTAGAGTAGAGTAGAATACAGTAGAGTAGATGGACTGGAGATGATCGGATGTCAGTTTGCAGTTTTTACATGTTTACATGTCAAAATGTAACTAAGCTGGTTTATTAAAGATTTCAACGTGTTTCTTTCTGCTGAGCTTCTTCGTCTGAGCGTTAAATCAACACTTGCTGCTGACACCAGAAACACTCAGTTATTTATCATGGTGGTGTTAAAGAGCAGCGGTGAACTTCAGGACACACTGATGTCACTCAGACTGAACCTTCACCAAACTGTTCAGAAGGTGCAGCAGTTTAACCCAAAAGCATCCCCTCACCAGCCCATGCATTGATCACATGCACGGACCAATAGCCTGTGGCTTGGCGCATGGTCTTCACATGATCAGAGGGTGCTGTGATTCCAATCACCTTCTGCACAGAAAACAAGCCTCATTTGTCCTCCAACTCAGCTCAGTATCAGTGTTGCACCTTTCTGGACTCTTTTCTATTTATTATTGATATGGTCTTTCCTGTGTCCTTTCCTCCATAGCTTTCCGTTGTTTTTCCTCTAATTCTTGTATCAGTTCCCTTTGTCTTTCTTCCTCTAGCATCATCTCATACTCCACTTCCTTCGCAGCCAGTTCAGCTGCTGCATCTGCATGTTTGGCTGCCATAGATGAAACCACTGAGTGATGGTCTGACTTACTGTGACTTGTCAAGGAAGCAGAAGATCCATAGACAGACCTTGCAAAGTCATGGTGGAGCAGATCATGAAGGCGGCGTCTTTCCTGTTCCTCATTAAACTCATCCTCTTGGTCTATTGTTCTGCTGTAGGCAATAGTGACGATTTCTGTGGTTACTGATTCGCATGTGTCAATCCGTCTTATGTCATTGGAAGGTATGGCGAGATCTCGAATTCCGCAATACATGCTCATTATGTTTTGCTTACTTCGTTTGAGTTCATCGATGAGAGGCCAGAGCTGACTCTCTGGCATGTACGCCTTCAGTTGAGCTCGTGCTTTGCGTACAAGAACCTTCCATTTCTCATACATGAAGAGCAGCCTTTTCTCCCTTTTCTTCCTTTTCTTGGCCTCTTCACATTGAAGTGCTTGCATTTTTTCCGTAGTGTGCCGTGTACGTTTAGAGCGTCTGGGACCTTCAAGTGGCTCATCAGATGTGTCTTCCACTGTGTGGAGCTCATTCTGCAATTCTTGAGGTTCACACTGCAAACCAGCCGTCTGCTCCTCCGACTCCCCCTCACTAATTGGCTCTGCTATTATCAACTTAAATAATAAGATTCTTAAGATAGAAGAAAACTGTTAAACTCAGATATAATAAACCTTTGCAATAAACAGCATAAACATAGGATAGCAGAGCATTAGTACAAAACAACTAGCACAGATGCATTGATGTAGAAACACTCAAATAACTGTATACAACAGTGTAAATGCACAATAAACACAATTATCAAAGTACTTGAAATATAGAGTCCAAAAGGCGACTTTCAAAATAAAAGCTTGCAGAAAGTAATTACCTTATAAACAGACCTTAATACACATTTAGGAGTCATTTACAGTCACCTGTATCATGTTATAATGCTCATGCTCGTGTTCTATAATAGTTTGAATGATAAGTTGTGTGTTTCTGTGTCAACAACCCTTTAAGTTAGAACAGCGCAGTGAACGGGCATACACGGCCGTCATTAAGGGGCCGTCGCACAATTCATCATATCACCCTCTGTGTGCACTCTGCTCATAGTACTGCATGAGAGCCTGAGTCTGTTATTTGTTGACGCTCCCTTATAGTTGAGAAGGCTGCGTTCTCCTCCTTTTACTCCCGTTTAAACTGTTTAGCTTGCATTGTATTTCATACAATACTGTTTGTTTATTATTACTTCATGTTACTAATACCTGCTCATGTTTTCTATTTTATTTTCTGTATTTAGTAACCACTATCCACACTATCCACACTATTCAAAAGGATTTACAAACCATCTTCAATTAATAAATGAGTGGTATCTCAAAGAGAGTGTGTGTGACCTGGACTAATTGATACATCGTCATCATATTCATGTTCTTACCGGACAACCTGTGGAGATTGTAAATGACATTCATAGAACCATCATCTAAGGGTTCATTCACTCAGCATCACTAAGGTCACAAGTTTGGTATCCATTACACCAACGCCTATTTTACACAAACCGTTTTACAAGTTCACATACTACATTTTAAAGAGTGTAACCGTCTGCTGTATCTCCATCCAACCAATAGAGAAATAACGATGCAGAAGCTCCAACTACGCCAGTGGGCTACCAATGCTCCAGACATCATCAGTCACATGCCGCCAGGATCACTATCGGAGAGTAGTGAACTCTGGCTATCAACAGATGGGACTGATCTACCGGAGCGGACTCTGGGGCTGCTGTGGCACTGTACGTCAGACACCATCACCTACCAGCTTCGCCACACTGAGCACCCTGAACCGACTATGCGCAGCATCTATCGGGTCCTAGCCAGACAGTACGACCCCCTTGGCCTGCTCATTCCCTACACCACCCGAGCTAAAATGCTGGTGCAGCGTCTCTGGAGTAAGAGAAGAGATTGGGATGACCCACAGCTGCCGGATGACCTACTCCAGCTGTGGCATGCCTGGGAGAGTGAACTTCATCAGCTCCCTACCATCTCTCTTCCCAGATGTTACACTCATCCAGAGACAGACTTCTCCGCCTGCACAAAAGCATACACATCTTTTCAGATGCATCGGAGAAAGCATACGGGGCCGTAGCCTACCTTCGGACAGTGGACCATACAGGTGAAATCCAAGTGGCATTCCTAGTAGCAAGATCCCGAGTTGCCCCAGTCCGTCAGCAATCCATCCCAAGGCTGGAACTCTGCGCTGCACACATTGGTGCCCAGCTTGCTACTGTCCTGCAAAAGGAGCTTACCCTGAACATCTCCAGCATCATCTATTGGACTGACTCCACCACAGTCCTAAATTGGCTGCAATCACAATCTTGCCGCTATAAGGTATTTGTTGGCACCAGAGTTGCGGACATCCAGGAGCTGACGGAGGGTAGTCCCTGGCAGTATGTTAACACAAGAGACAATCCCGCTGATGACGTAACCCGAGGTCTGACTCTGTCGCAGCTCCTTGGCCACAACCGCTGGAGCCACGGACCTCCATTCTTGTGGGAAAATGAATCATCCTGGCCTGCATCTCCAGACATCTCCTCACCTGATGATCCAGTTGAACTGCGTAAAGCCAACTTCTGTGGCCATCTCTCTGTGACGCCTGATCCATGTGCGGTGGACGCCAGTACCTTCAACAGCTTCAGTGAATTGCTTGAAGCTTCGGTCCAAGCATGTCAGTGGGGCGGCCACGGCCTCAGACCCAACGGCCGATGACTACAAGAAAGCTGAACTGGCCCTCTTCAGACAGGTACAGAGAGACTCTTTTCCGGAAGAATTCACCCTCCTGTCATCCCAGAAATCAGTACCATCAAGCAGCAGACTACTCACCTTGGATCCTGAATATGATCAAGAAACCCTGTTGATCCGCGTGGGGGGGGCGGCTCCGTAGATGTGATAACCTCTGCCAAGATACTCTGCATCCAGTTGTACTGGACCCTCATCATCACATCACCAAACTCATCATCCAGGACTTTGACAGCCGGCTTGCCCACCCAGGATCTGAGAGAGTCTTTGCTGAGCTACGCAGATGATTCTGGATCCTTCGTGGGAGAGAGGCAGTCCGCAAACACCAGTACAACTGTCCTGAATGCCGGAAATGGCGCAGTAAGCCAGTCATCCCCAAAATGTCCGACCTTCCACCCTCCAGCTTACGGCTCCACTGCCCAGCATTCTATTCAACGGGCATGGACTGTTTTGGACCTTACCTCATCAAGATTGGACGGCGCACAGAGAAACGATGGGGCATAGTATTCAAGTGCCTAACAACCCATGCCTTGCACATTGATCTGCTAGCCAGTATGGATACGGACTCCTTTCTGATGGCACTCCGTCGCTTCATTGCCAGACGAGGAAAACCCTTCGAGCTGCTATCTGACCAAGGCACGAACTTCAAAGGCGGTAGCTCTGAACTCAAAGAAGCTTTCGAATCACTTACCCCATCTCTACAGTCACAACTCGCCAGTCAGCAGATTCACTTCCAGTTCAACCCCCCGTATGCACCACATTTTGGTGGTTCCTGGGAGCGTGAGATCCGCTCCATTAAATCCGCTCTACACACCACCCTGGGATCTCAGACGGTCACGGAAGAGGTCTTGAGAACAATTCTCATCGAAGTTGAGGGTATTGTCAACTCCAAGCCCCTTGGCTACACCTCATCAGATGTCGCAGACCCAGATCCAATCACTCCTAATATGCTGCTGATGGGGCGGCCTGATCCATCAACACCACAGGTCGTTTACCCAGACACAGAGCTCCTCAGCCGTCGTAGATGGAGGCAGTGTCAAGCCCTGATCGATCAATTCTGGATCCACTTCATCCGGAACTATCTGCCATCTCTCCAGACTCGCTCCAAATGGCAACAAGAAAAGGATGATCTAACTGTCGGTACAATCGCCCTTGTCATTGACCAGCAGCTTCCGCGTGCACTATGGCCAGTCGGAAAGGTTACAGCAGTCCTTCCTGGTGCTGATGGCAGAGTGCGGACTGCCCAGATCCAAGTCAAAGACAAGACATACACACGACCTGTTGCTCGACTGATCAGACTCCCAGCACTCCCAAAAGACATTCCTGGCTGACCTTCAACTGATTCAACTTTGCTCCACAAAGTTCAGAAGGTGCAGCAGTTTAACCCAAAAGCATCCCCTCACCAGCCTATGCATTAATCACATGCATGGACCAATAGCCTGTGGCTTGGCGCATGGTCTTCACATGATCAGAGAGTGCTGTTATTCCAATCACCTTCAGATCGCAAGCCTCATTTGTCCTCCAACTCAGCTCAGTATCAGTGTTGCACCTTTCTGGACTCTTTTCTATTTATTATTGATATGGTCTTTTCCTGTGCGTCCATGAGAAAGTGAGTATTTGTTATAGTTGTCTATTGTTTAGTAACTGCATCGTTATAATAATTCTAAAGTCACCTGTATCATGTTATAATGCTCATGCTCGTGTTCTATAATAGTTTGAATGATAAGTTGTGTGTTTCTGTGTCAACAACCCTTTAAGTTAGAACAGCGCAGTGAACGGGCATACACGGCCGTCATTAAGGGGCCGTCGCACAATTCATCATATCACCCTCTGTGTGCACTCTGCTCATAGTACTGCATGAGAGCCTGAGTCTGTTATTTGTTGACGCTCCCTTATAGTTGAGAAGGCTGCGTTCTCCTCCTTTTACTCCCGTTTAAACTGTTTAGCTTGCATTGTATTTCATACAATACTGTTTGTTTATTATTACTTCATGTTACTAATACCTGCTCATGTTTTCTATTTTATTTTCTGTATTTAGTAACCACTATCCACACTATCCACACTATTCAAAAGGATTTACAAACCATCTTCAATTAATAAATGAGTGGTATCTCAAAGAGAGTGTGTGTGACCTGGACTAATTGATACATCGTCATCATATCCATGTTCTTACCGGACAACCTGTGGAGATTGTAAATGACATTCATAGAACCATCATCTAAGGGTTCATTCACTCAGCATCACTAAGGTCACAAGTTTGGTATCCATTACACCAACGCCTATTTTACACAAACCGTTTTACAAGTTCACATACTACATTTTAAAGAGTGTAACCGTCTGCTGTATCTCCATCCAACCGGACAGAGAGAGAGAGAGAGAGAGAGAGGAGTATTCTCACCACAGTGTTTATATCTGACAGAAACTTTAAGCAGCAGCAGAATTCTCTGGAAAATGATCACAAGTTCACAAGAGAAGAAAAAGAAGACGAAGAAGACAGTAGAAGAAGAAAGATAGTAGAAGAAGAGTTACATAAATGGAGGACCTTTGCAGTGGGAGCGGTCTGGATCCTCTCTGGGTGAGTTTCACATTAAACAGCTGTTAAATTAATATTATTAATAAATATAATGTGTCTGATTAAATACCATGAACTGATTTAAATGAGCAAATCACATGTTAAATTCAAACGTATTATATGTATGTTTAATTTAATTCAAAGGAGACAGGAAGGTTAGTTTGAACCTGTTTATGTGGACTCAGATCAGTCTTTAAAGGGACTGTTTGTAACAATCAGAAATGCTTGTTAACAGCGACACCTGTGGCCGTTAAGTCAACGAAAGTCAGCGTCGGACTCGCGCTTCTGCTCGCTCTAAATAGACATGAACGAGCATCGCTCAACACAGTGAGGCGACACACGTCAGCTAAAACCACAATATCACTCTATATTTCACCTCCTTGGCAGTAATGTTAGCTGACCAGACAAAGGTCTCTCCATGAATCACTGCTGATCCTAGTGTTGGCTTTTCCTGCCTCAGCCTCCTGACCGCGGCCGGAGGGAACAGGGGAGACACCGGCACCCGGTCGGATACGATAACGTTACTCGCTGCGGAGCCCCGTCAGTTCACAAGACACGGGAAACCTCTGTCGGTCTGGAGGAGCTGCAGCAGTTATTTCTGCACAAACGTCCACTCTACATTCACTAGATATTCTCAGAGCTACGAAAGTCTTCTGCAGTGTGGAGTGTGCGCGCATGCACGTGAGGTGGAGCGAGATGAGTGAAGGCAGGCATGCAGAGGAGCAGAGTACAGCAGAGACTCCGGTCCTGGAGACCAAAGCTGCGGTCTCCTCCGCGTCCTCCGACCGCGGCCAACACTGTTTTGCAAGACGGGCTTCACTAGATAGAACTTTCCGGTTTTGGTGCTTCCCTGTAGTTTGTGTTGGAGTCTCGTCTGAACAGCGTAGCCACACGCGAGCGCGCATGGGACACCGACCCGGGTGATTTATACGTGTAAGAAGTTACAAACAGTCCCTTTAACTGTTAGAACACTGACGATGTTTTCTGGTTTCAGGACTGGAACCTGACCTGGTACACCTCCCAACCGGACCTGACCCAGTGTTTCCAGCACACTGTGCTGGTGTGGTTCCCCTGTGTTTACCTGTGGACCTGTTCTCCTCTTTACCTGTTGTACCTGCAGCTCCGCCCACACCGAGGCATCATCCCGCTGTCCAGACTCTGCTGCAGCAAGACGGTACGGAAACAGGTCCAGGTTCAGGACTCAGAGGTCTCTCTTGTCTAACTTTGGTGTCTCTGTTCTAAGGTGTCTGTGGTCTGAATCTAGTCTCCGTGGTCTATGTGGACTCTGTTGACTCTGTTGACTCTGTTGACTCTGTTGCAGCTCCTTGGTCTCAGTCTGGCTTCCTTTGGTCTTCTGGAGATGTTTTACATCCTGGTGAAGAATGAAGAGATCCAGAACCACATGTTGATCCTGATGGGTCCGCTGATCAGGAGCCTCACTCTGGTACGTCACTGGTTCTTCATTCAGGTACTGGTTGCCATGGCAATGGGCCAGATCCACCAATGGTTGCTCAGGATGGTCACCTGGAAACGATCAAATCAAAACCGTTTCTAGTCTGCTGTTTAATACATTCACTGAAACCTCCTCCTCCTCCTCCTCCTCCTCCTCCTCCTCCTCCTACTCCTCTTCCTCCTCCTCCTCTTCCTCTTCCTCTTCCTCTTCCTCCTCCTCTTCCTCAGGTTCTTGCTGTTGTTATAATCCAGGTAGAGAGAATGAAGGGCAGTCGTTCGTCCGTCCTCCTTTTCCTATTCTGGACTCTTCTGGTTCTTTGCTCCCTCGTTCCTCTGAAGGTTGATGTCGAGCAGATTATCGATCAGGTATCAATAATTTATTATTTATAATTTACACTCTGTTATAGGTTAAATCTATACAGCAGGTTACAAATATGGCAGGGAACGCCACCTCTCTGGTGGGGAAGGAACTGGAACTGGTGGGGAAGGAATCGGAGCTGGTGTGGGAGGAACCGGAGCTAGTGGGGGAGAAACCGGCGCTGTTTCTGTCTGTTGTCGACTAGGATCCATGTTTTCTGTCTCTTTTATGTCGACCTGCTCTGAATCTGAGTCTGTTTCTGAGGTCGGTTGGTCCTGGTTTAGTTTGAGCCACTAATGTCAACATTTCCAGCCACATTAACATTGTTAATGCAGATGTCCAGATAGAGATCACATGTTGATATCAGGTGTAAATGTGAGTTCTTCTCTCAGTTCTTCTCTTTCAGCTGCAGTATTTCACAGCTCTAAACTTACTCTCCTCTGGATGTGTGAAGCGTACCTTAGTCACTTCTTAGAAAGCAGTTCAAATGTAACTGCTAATTACAGAGAAGGTTTCCTGGAAATGACAGATGATCGACAGACTTCAGTGAACTTGGACAATCAATAAGAGCCTGCAGAGTTATACTATATACAGTATATATTCAAGTTTCTGTACTTAGTTCTATGAAAGAAGGAGGTTTGAGGAGTTAACGTAAACTATCATTAACGTAAAGTGGATTTAGATCTTATTTTTAAAATATCAGATCTTCCTAAAACAACAGCTGAAATATAAAACTACAATCTATGAAACTAAAGAATGTGAAAAGTGTTTTTCTCTGGTTAATTATTATATATATACAGTATATATTATAACTATTTTAACAATAAGAGAAATTCAAATCTTAAATTCATGTTTTTACACAATTCAAGTTAACCTTTCATTGAAGTTTGGAATTCTTTATTTTTAATACTGATGGAGGCAACCATGTTTTATTTAAATATTTTAAATTGAAGATCTTATATTAAAAGCTGACCTTTCCGCTGTTTCAGGGTTTTTTATCAGACACTGTTCGTTTCGTGGCGTTCTTCATCTGTTTTACCCTCCAACTCATCGTGCTCGTTCTCAGCTGCTTCTCCGACCGCCGACTGCTCTCTGAAAAACACACCTACGTCCAGGTAACACTCACACCTATGTCCAAGTAACACTCACACCTACGTCCAGGTAACACAAACACCTACATCCAGGTACAATACGCACTTACGTCCGGGTACAACACACACCTACGTCCAGGTAACACTCAAACCTACGTCCAGGTACAACACTCAAACCTACGTACAGGTACAACACTCAAACCTACGTCCAGGTACAACACACACCTACGTCCGGGTACAACACACACTTACGTCCAGGTACAACACGCACCTACGTCTAGGTACAACACGCACCTACTTCCAGGTACAACACGCACCTACGTCCAGGTACAACACGCACCTACGTCCAGGTACAACACGCACCTACGTCCAGGTACAACACACATCTACGTCCAGGTACAACACACACCTACGTCAAGGTACAACACTCAAACCTACGTCCAGGTAAAACACACAGCTACGTCCAGGTACAACGCACACCTACATCCAGGTACAGCACACACCTACATCCAGGTACAACACACACCTACGTCCAGGTACAACACATACCTACATCCAGGTACAGCACACCTACATCCAGGTACAACACATTATGAAGTCTTCAGACGCTGTGTGGCCGATATCAACCCTTTTAAATTGATCTGTGCTTTGTCTTTATAAAACTATGATATGAGACTTATTTTCTCTTGTTAGAACCGATGTCCAGAAGAAGACGCCTCGTTTCTCTCCAAGTTCTTCTTCTTCTGGTTCAGCAGGTATGAACATCACAGCCCAGTACTACGACGACGACTACTACTACTACTACTACTAGACGACGACGACGACGACGACGACGACGACTACTACTACTACTACTTCTGATATAATAATAATACAAATAGTGACATCACTATTCATAAAAAGTTGTGTTGTGTTTTGTCTTCCTGTCAGTTTGGTGGTTCAGGGTTACCGGCACCCCCTGCAGGCTGCAGACCTGTGGTCTCTGCGGGACCAGGACTCATCGATCCGGATCATGACTGACTTTGAGAAGTTATGGACTCAGAACTGCAAACAGCTGCAGTACGAGACTTTACATTTAATATTTAGATTAATTTAATTTAATTTATTAATCTGAATGTCAACAGATGAAAAACAGAGTTAGAAGTGAAGGTCATTACAGGTGAGTACAGGCCCCGCCCCCCCAAAATTAATCGTACCTGTTTGTTTGTTTTGGTGTTCTGCAGGGAGGAGCCTGCTGGTTTTGGACCGTCCTGGTCCCGGTCCTGTACCAGGTCCATGTCCAAGTCCTGGCGCGGTGGTTCTGCCACAGAAAAAACACCGCTGCTGAGGAAGGACAGGAAGGGGCGGGGCTACGGCCTCTTCCTCCTGCAAGCTCTGGGGCGGAGCTTCGGACTGTACTTCCTGGGTGGGACACTGTATCTCATCCTGCATGACGCCTTCATGTTCGCCGTGCCGCAGGTGCTCAGGTGAGTGTCAGAGGTCAGGTGAGTGTCAGAGGTCAGGTGAGTCAGAGGTCAGGTGAGTGTCAGAGAGGTCAGGTGAGTATCAGAGGTCAGGTGAGTGTCAGAGGTCAGGTGAGTCAGAGGTCAGGTGAGTGTCAGAGAGGTCAGGTGAGTATCAGAGGTCAGGTGAGTGTCAGAGAGGTCAGGTGAGTGTCAGAGAGGTCAGGTGAGTCAGAGAGGTCAGGTGAGTCAGAGAGGTCAGGTGAGTATCAGAGGTCAGGTGAGTGTCAGAGAGGTCAGGTGAGTCGGAGAGGTCAGGTGAGTATCAGAGGTCAGGTGAGTGTCAGAGGTCAGGTGAGTATCAGAGAGGTCAGGTGAGTCAGAGAGGTCAGGTGAGTCAGAGAGGTCAGGTGAGTCAGAGAGGTCAGGTGACGATCACAGTTTGATTGTTTTTATTTAATGTGGTTGGTGTTTATCATTTATGTTGTTGTTTGTAGTTCACAGTTTGTTGATTGTTTTCATTGTTTGTTGTTGTTGTCAGTTTGCTGCTGGGCTTCATGCGGGACAAAGACGCTGAGATGTGGAAAGGTTTCCTGTTCGCCTCGCTGCTCTTCCTGCTGTCCTGTCTGCAGTCCCTCCTCCATCATCAGTACATGTTTCACTGCTTCACTGTCGGGATGAGACTGAAGACAGCCGTCATGGGACTCGTCTACAGGAAGGTAACAGACAGACAGACAGAGAGACCCACAATGCAACCCTCCCTCTGACATTGGTGTGGAATGATAGTAGCAGCTAATGTATCCTGCAGCAGAGATGAGCAGTGGGCTACAGAGATCTGCTGGTCAGCGGTGGTGTCTATAAAGTTTTCTGTGTTTGAATCCTCAGTGTCTGCTGGTCAGTGGCGCTGCGCAGCGCCGGTGTACGCTGGGAGAAATCATTAATCTGGTTTCAGCCGACACTCAGAAGCTGATGGACTTCGTGGTTTATTTCAACAGTATCTGGGTCACGCCCATCGAGATCGCGCTCTGCTTCTACTTCCTGTGGCAGGTAAAAAAAACAACAATGTGATGTCATAATGATGTCATAAACGTGTCATACATACGTGTCTGTTGTTTCAGGTGAAACGTGACCTCATCTATACGTCAGCGTGTGAATAAATTGATTGATTATTGATTGATTGTCTCTCTGGTATTGGTTGGTAGACAGCTCCTTGGT
Organism: Sebastes fasciatus; assembly: GCF_043250625.1. Lineage (NCBI taxonomy): Eukaryota > Metazoa > Chordata > Actinopteri > Perciformes > Sebastidae > Sebastes > Sebastes fasciatus. The sequence goes on along the minus strand of NC_133806.1, from coordinate 24,992,751 downwards.
CCGTCTGCTCTGGCCGGTACCACTGCTGTGATTCTGATCTTTCCTCTGATTGATTGATTGATTGATTGATTGTCTCTCTGGTATTGGTTGCTTGACAGCTCCTTGGTCCGTCTGCTCTGGCCGGTACCACTGCTGTGGTTCTGATCTTTCCTCTGAATGGATTCATCGCTAAGATGAGAAGCAGACTGCAGGTGAGAGGTCGGTTTCATCGTCTGGATTCAGTTACTCTATTAAACGACTGTTAATAGCTGATCGACGTGTTGCTCTGTGTGTCTCAGGAGGCTCAGATGAAGTTCATGGACGGTCGGATCAAACTGATGAACGAGATCCTGAGTGGCATGAAGATCCTGAAGTTCTACGCCTGGGAGGAAGCGTTCCTGCGGCGTGTTGGCATCCTGAGAGACAGAGAACTGAAAGCGCTGAAGACGTCTCAGATCCTCCACTCCGTCTCTCTGGCTTCCTTCAACTCCTCCTCATTCCTGGTGAGTCTCACACCTGAGGCCTGTACTATGAAGCAGGATTTGCGGTTATCGAGGTAACTTCAGGGTTAACTCTGGGTTTTCGGTACTACGAAGCTGGTTCACTTCTTATCGAGGTAGATCACCATGGTAACTTATGCTGAACGGCTAACCTGCTCCGGAGCAGGTTATGTTCCAGATAAGAGATCAACTCGTATGAAATCACCTCCTACTGACCAATCAGAGCGCTGTGCGGTGATTGTATGATAATATCACACACATATGAAGAAGTTTAAGTCATAATCCAGTTTAAAACAACACAGTTTAAACTGACAAATGCAAGAAGGACAGCTGGCTGTATGTTGTGGGTGTTTACCACTTTGAATTATATTTTTATATATATATATTTTTTTTACTTGCTCTTGAGTCCGTTTCACACCGTCAGAGAGGGGGGAAGCAGCTGAAAGGATGTTTAAATGCCCATAGACATCATCTGATAATGGTAATGTATAAAGAAGTGTATTCCATTTATCTAGTATTCTTGCAAACGCTATTTATATTTAGACGAGTGCAATTACTTTTGAGTATTCCGTTAAATTAATAAATCAGTTAATTTACGCATTCACACATCCGGAGTTTCTTTTTTTACCAGCTGTCCTTCCTGCATTTGTAGTACAGTTTAGCGAGATCTCGTTTGTTAGGGTAAGTGAAGCCAGATAATGAGAAGATACCCTGGGTATGTTGAACTCGCTTCGTAGTACAGGCCTCAGGCTGCTCAGGTAAACCTCGTTGTGACATCACACCCTCCTTACTCACTGATTGGTCAGGTGTGTGTGAACTTCTGCCTGTCACTTTTCATGTGAACAGCTGAGGGTAACACTTCATTTTACAGGTCTGCAAATTTCATGGTAATTCGGTGATAATTGGCAAGTAACCTATTTGAAATTTCTTTGGAATTACTGCCAAATTACCCCAATATTTACCTCAAAGTTTATCGAAAATAACTTTATGATAAACATGATTTAATAATTATATTCTACTATTTTCCAATTTTTTTTTACTTTTTAAGACATTTTTCAGACATTTTTTCGACCATTTAAAAAAAAAAAATTTTAGACTGTTTTTTAAAAAAAAATTTCTGACATATGTATTTCTTCTTCTTGTCCTCTATGATCAGATCGCCTTTTTAGTGTTTGCCGTCTACGTGTTGATCGACGAGCGAAACGTTCTGGATGCTCAGAAGATCTTTGTTTCTATCGCTCTCATCAACATCCTGAAAACTCCTCTAAGTCAGCTTCCCTTCGCCATGAGCACCGCCATGCAGGCAAGTCACAGCCAATCAGAAACCTCTGTTCTGGGTGTCTCAGTCAATCTGTTCAAGCTACATAAAGGGTTATTTTATCTAAACTTTTGCTTTAATATTTAGTGCTTTAGTATTTAGTGTACGCAGTGTACTTGTAGTGTACGGAGCAGTGTACGGAGCAGTGTACGTCGTAGTGTACGGCGTGGTGTACGGCGTGGTGTACGACTACCATACCATGCTGTGGAAATGTGTCAGTAGAAGTATTGAATAGTTAACACTCCTCTGGTGTCTTTATTTTTCTGTAAAATATCAGATGACTGATCTGTGGTTAATGTGTCTATGATAGATTTTTTTTTTTTTGTGATCAGGCTGTTGTCTCACTCAGACGTCTGGGAAACTTCCTGTGCCAAGACGAACTGAAGTCTGACAACGTGGAGAGACTTCCTCATAGCACGGGTATGACATCACACACACACACACACACACACACACACACACACACACACACACACACACACCTGTCCGACAAAAATCTGTTTCACCTGTTTGTCCAGTACTGTTAGCCTAGCTTAGCACAAAGACTGGAAGCAGGGGAAAACTGTAAGCTGTTTGGTGGATCTGAATAAGAGGCAGATACATAAAGTATTTATCACCTTCGTTAACATTGCGATACACGTTGTGGCCTTGGCGGAGGTCTGCGCTGTCGGAGTGCCTTCTAGTTGTGTTTGTTTCATTGTTCGGCCATTTAAAGAAAATAATTTATTCATAAATGTAAATACACAACAATCTAATGATCAACAAGGCTAGACTAGAACAGACTGGTGGAACTCTATGTAGAACCATGTGTTAGAACCACATAGAACCATGTTCTGTCTGCAGATGGAGACAGTGTGATGATCGACGGTGGGTCCTTTTCCTGGACCAATGACGGGCTGCCGTGTCTGCAGAGGATCAACATGAAGGTGAAGACGGGCTCCCTGGTGGCCGTGGTGGGCCATGTTGGCTCAGGGAAGTCGTCTCTGCTGTCGGCCTTGTTGGGAGAGATGGAGAGGAGGAGTGGCTTCGTCTCCATCAAGGTGACGACAAACAACATTTATTATGATCTCCGTCACGGTCGTCATGTTTTCAGTTCGGTGTGTCAGCAGGATTACAAACAAACTACCGATTTCCATGAAACTTTGTGGAAGGGTGTAGCATGGGCCGAGGAAGAACCCAGTACATTTAGGAGCAGATCCAAATGGGAAAGGCCAGAGTTTTACAGAACCCATAAAAGTCTTTAAAATGATGAAACTGACTGCTGTTGTGTGTATTTTATAGTAGAATCGTTTCTTAGTGTTTTCCCTGTGGCGGTTCAGGGTTCTGTGGCCTACGTCCCCCAGCAGGCCTGGATCCAGAACGCCTCTCTGAAGGACAACATCTTGTTTGGCGGAGAGAGGAAGGAGAGCAGGTACCATCGTGTGCTGGAGGCCTGCGCTCTGCTGCCGGACCTGGACATTCTGCCCGCTGGAGACGCCACAGAGATCGGGGAGAAGGTACCAGCTCCGTTTCCTGTCGCCTGTGTGACTGTTTCCTGTTTGTGTATTGATGATGTTTCTACTGACTGAAGGGTCTGAACCTGTCTGGAGGTCAAAGGCAGAGGGTGAGTCTGGCTCGGGCGGTCTACAGGAAATCAGATGTTTACCTGCTGGATGACCCGCTGTCGGCCGTTGATGCTCACGTGGGACAACACATCTTTGACCGAGTCATTGGACCCAGAGGACTCCTCAAAGACAAGGTGAGACCCTGTACCTGTATCCACGGTCTGATCAGAGTGTCCCACAACCACTCCCCATCATCTTGTTGGTCCTCTGGTAAAGAGCAGCCGGGGCCACCAGTACATCCTGGTTGTGTGACACCTCTCTCTATCTCTTATGATCTCCACTTGAAGCAGTTCAGCATAGTCAATGAGGTTGATGTCCTTCATGATTCTTGTGATTGTTGGGTTGAACCCACTTACTGAAAGTCACTCTGGATAAAAGACTCACATGTAACGTGTGTACTGATTTTTGTTTTTAGACCCGGGTGCTGGTAACTCACAGCCTCAGATTCCTGTCTAAAGCAGACCTTGTCCTGGTGATGGAGGAGGGTCAGATCTCAGAGATGGGCTCCTACATGGAACTGATGGACAGGAAAGGAGCCTTCGCCAAATTCATCCACACCTTCAATGGAAAACAACGCCGAAGGAGCTCCACCCCTAGAGACAAGAGTAAGACATTGAATTTAACATAACTATCAGGAGAATAAAAGGACAGTACTCAGCCGTCTACTCCTCCTGAAGTAGTCTCCAGCGGCGTAGGGGTCGGCTAATCTGGTCTCATTGGTTAATGTTAACTTTCTCAACTAACACTCGTGATCCTGGAGAGTGAGTGACAGGCTACATATTGAGAGGAACTAGTATTTTCTTCAGCCAATGTTAAAAAAAAAACAACAACAATAGTTACTAGCCAGCGTTAACTAACGTCTTCAGACAATTATTCTGCCTCCACTGAACGCTTCGCCCACTAAACACCTCATCATGGTTACTAACAGGAAAGGGGGCTATTGTGTGTTTTGTTTGGTTTACAATTTAAATTTAATTTGTGTGTGTGTGTGTGTAATTGTGTGTATATGTGTGTTGTAGGCAGCAAGAAGTCAGTGTCTCGTCTCAGTATTACTGATTTCTCCATCGATCTTTCTCAGGAGCAACTGATCAGGTAAAAAGACAAACATACCTTCAAATGTTTTTATGATGATGATACAGCCTTATATGTCATTAATAATGCATTAAATATAGTTAAAAACTACTGAGGAACAACAACTTAGAAAAAAATAGTTGATCATTTGATTATTGGTTAGAATTTAGATGGGAATGTGTTTTTAACGTCTGTGAGCTTTTTACTAAAAAACTTGACTGACTGAAAGTTAAAACTTTAAAATTGTAACTCCTGCTTGAAGCTACTATGATTCAGATTTATTCAGTGTTGATATATTCAGGGTTGATTTATTCATGTTAATTGACTTTGGGCCGGTTGGGCATTAACATTGAACCCTGCAGTGATGTTGATGATCAGCAGAATAACTTTGATCAGTTGTCTGCAGTGATGTAATACATATAAAACTAGAATATTCATAACCCATTATAATCACATCACCGATCTGTGTGTTTGTATGTGTGTGTCTCTGTGAGTGTTTCTGTCTTTGTGTTTGCTGATGTTTATGTGTGTGTGTTTATGTGTGTGTGTTCCAGCTGTGATATGAGCAGCACAAGTGTTCAGAAGATGGAGGCTGCTGAGAATGTTGGGAAACTTACGGAGGTTGACAAGGCTCACACGGGGAGGGTGGGTCCTTCTTTTCATCACTATGAGAAATGTTTGTATCAGTATTATTAACTATGATGAAGAAGTTAAACATAAAAGTCTTTAAAAGCAGCCGAGGCAGCAGCATCAACATGCATATACAGAAAGAACACAAAACATTAAAAAGAAGCAAGTTCATTAATGGTAAAAAAAAAAAAAAGAGTGGATTGATTTACCAAAAAACAAAAACTGTGTTCACTCCTCTTCAACCAAATAGTTCCCTGTACTAAAGACCACAAGAACCAAAGTGAGAAACTAAAATCAGGAACTAAAGTGAAGAAGAAAAATTAGGAACTAAAGTGAGGAACTTAAGTGAGGAACTACAGCCAGGTACTGAGGAACTAAAGTGAGGAACTACACCCAGGAACTGAGAAACTAAAGTGAGGAACTATTAGGAACTAAAGTGAGGAACTGATATTAGGAACTAAAGTGAGGAACTAAAGTGAGGAACTGATATTAGGAACTAAAGTGAGGAACTAAGGTGAGGAACTAATATTAGGAACTAAAGTGAGGAACTAAAATTAGAAACTAAATTGAGGAACTGAGGAACTAAAGTGAGGAACTATTAGGAACTAAAGTGAGGAACTAATATTAGGAACTAAAGTGAGGAACTAAAATTAGGAACTAAAGTGAAGAACTTAAGTGAGGAACTACAACCAGGAACTGAGGAACTAAAGGGAGGAACTAAAATTAGGAACTAAAGTGAGGAACTACAGCCAGGAACTGAGGAACTAAAATTAGGAATTAAAGTGAGGAACTAAAATTATGAACTAAAATCAGGAACTAAAGTGAGGAACTAAAATTAGGAACTAAAGTGAGGAACTACACCTAGGAACTGAGGAACTAAAGTGATAAACTAATATTAAGAACTAAAGGGAGGAACTAAAATTAGGAACTAAAGTGAGGAATCACACTCAGGAACTGAGGGACTAAAACTAGGAACTAAAGTGAGGAACTCAAATTAGGAACTAAAGTAAGGAATTAAAGAGAGGAACTAAAATTAGGAACTAAAGTGAAGAACTAAAATTAGGAACTAAAGTGAGGAACATAAACGAGGAATTGAGGAAATTGAGGAAATAGACTCAGTAATTTTTGTTGTCTGATTAGGTTTCAACCTCATCTGAAGATCTGTGAAGTTTTGGCAAATGAATCTGATGATGGATTAAAAACCATGATGATGTTTAAGATGCAGTTTCCACACACAAGGAAACAACAACACAGAGTCCACAGTGTTTTTCATTGACTGTAGAGGCTGATGTTTAATGAGTGGATGAAAACAAGACCTCCACAGTGACAACACTGTGTGAGATTAACAAGGTTCTTCTTCTGTCGTCAGGTGAAGCTGCAGATGTATAGAGAGTACTTCAGGACCGTCGGCCTGACCTTCATCATGATCATCATCTTCCTATGTGCCTTCCAGCAGGCCGCCTCGTTGGCCTACAACTATTGGCTGAGCCTGTGGGCTGACGAGCCGCCCGTAAACGGCACGCAGATTAACCACGAGCTGAAGCTGAGCGTGTTCGCAGCTCTCGGCTTCACTCAGGGTGGGTCAAAGGTCACATATACCTCATATCAATGACAGATAGACAGATGGGTAGGTGGGTAGGTAGAGTTCGACTCTCAGAAGTGAAGCTATCAGCTCGTCTGACTCTGGGTAAGAGGCTAAAATATAAGCCCACTAAAATGACAGTTTGAGTTTTAAAGCCTGTGAACATTTTATTACTTTGAAAGAAACACAGAGAAGCTCTGAATGATTTTATAGATGTCATTGAGTTTCCTGTTCTCTCAGTTTCTCTCAGTACTTTATGCGGTAGATGGCCGGATAATCAGGGTATTTTATGAGGAAGATCGCTGGATGATCCGGGAACTTTATGCAGAAGATCGCCGGATGATCCGGGTACTTTATCTCTCGGCAGTCGAGCCATTTTGGCTTCATGATCCACTGAGCAACTCTCATAAGAATGAACGAGAGCCTCCAATGCTGTATCCAGTTCTCTTAATACATCCATGGGTTTAAGACGTTATTTCAGCATTTGATCCATTAAACAGCGTCATATACAGGAAGCTCTGACCCATGTGACACCTCAGAGTCAGCTTACATTCAACAAACAACATCTGTAAACTATGTAACCTTGTTTACTCAAGTAAATACATACTGTATACAGTATATGTCACTCTCTGTCTATGAGCTCTGTGATAAACTGTCCAATTAACCAGCCTGTGGTGTTTCAGGGATGGCCATGTTTGGGACGACGCTCGCCATCTCTCTGGGTTGTATCGTAGCATCGCGTCACCTTCACGTCGATCTTCTCCACAGCGTCCTGCACTCGCCCATGTCTTTCTTTGAGGTGACACCCAGCGGAAACCTCCTGAACCGCTTCTCCAAAGAGATCGACGCCATCGACTGCATGATTCCTGACGGGCTGAAGATGATGCTGAGCTACCTGTTCAAGCTGCTGGAGGTCTGCATCATTTTGTTGCTGGCCACGCCCTTTACAGGGCTGGTGCTCCTCCCCCTCACCTGCATCTACATCTTCATACAGGTAACAGCTTCTCCTGAACGTTATCTGAGGTGCAGCCAAAGCTTCTTGTAATTATTACTTTCCGTGGTTTTCCAGAGTTTCTACGTGGCGTCGTCGTGTCAACTGCGGCGATTGGAGGCTGTGAGTCGCTCACCGATCTACAGCCATTTCAACGAGACGGTACAGGGCGCCAGCGTCATCCGAGCCTTCAGCGAACAGCGACGCTTCGTCTTACAGGCGGACCATCGCATCGACAACAACCAGGAAGCTTACTTCCCTCGCTTCGTTGCCACCAGGTATTTCTCATTTTGCTCCAGTCATGTTGTACCTGTTGTAAAAGTGTTTTCACCTGAATAGTACCAAGAATGTTTGACAGTATTGTTATACTATTTTTGTACATGTTTTAGTATTTATTTGTTGCAGACAGTTTTTTTTAATTAAATTGCTTTCTGTCAGATGGCTGGCGGTGAATCTGGAGCTTTTGGGGAACCTGTTGGTTTTGGCTGCAGCCATCCTGTCGGTGCGAGGTCGGCATGAACTGAGCCCCGGCATCGTGGGATTAGCAGTGACACACTCTCTCCAGGTTCTGACTGTACCTCTGTTAGCTCAACTGGTTTTATAAAGTTTATAGACGGTTTACAATCAACCCAGAATGTGTGAACAGCTCAGGGAGAGAACACATTTCACTAATCAGAAACGAATGACCTCTTTACTCTACAGCTTTAGTATGTAGGCTATTTGCCATCCAAGTATCTAAAATATAAATCTGCCACACAAAACCTCATCACATGCCTGCAGTGCATACAAGCTTATCTAATACAACACAATACAGATTTAATAGACCCTTTTTGTGTGGATGTCATGATGACATCACGGTGTTAGCTGGAGGCTAAACAAAGGAAAGACTGGAGGCTAACACTAGCAGTGGACTACAGTTACACATCTAAAATGTCATCTTGCTGTGTTGTTGGGTGCCAGAATCCAGATATGATTTGTGATTTGAGGCTCTAGCGAGCTACAATATCGGAGAAACGTTTCAGAGATGGAGAGTAAATGTTAATATTTAGCCTTCTGCTAACAGCAGCCGTGAGCCATTGGCTGCTGTTAACAGAAGACTAAGCTATTAGCAACCCTTTCTCTCCATCTCTGAAACGCTTCATCGATATTGTACGACTCTCTTTTTGACTGACTTTACTGAAGGATAGTTAACAATAGGCATCCAAAGATTTATACGCCCTCAATTTATCTTTTACAGTGCTGCCGTTGGGCACCATTTTGTGTATTTGTGTTTGTTGAACAGGAACCTTTAGTCCTGTGTTTACACCTGAAACACAAACCAGATGGATGACGGTGCCGTTTGTGTTTGTGTATTTTTAGGTGACGGGAATCCTGAGCTGGATACTTCGATCCTGGACCGATGTGGAGAACAACATTGTGTCGGTGGAGCGAGTCAAAGAGTACGACAACACACCCAAAGAGGTCTGCTTGCTGGTTTATACGTCATCATCCACTAACAGCACGTCTATAGTGTAGAAATGTTCTTTCATTTTGAATCTCTGTGTTGTTGATGTGACGTTACTGAGCTGTGGCTGATGGTCCTCTAGCCCTCCTGACCTAATGTGTCTCCCCAGGCAGCGTGGACCCTCGAGGGCAGTTTGCTGCCGGCGGCCTGGCCGACCACAGGAAACATCCAGTTTGAAGACTACGGACTGCAGTACCGTAAAGGTCTGGACTGGGCTTTAAACAACATCTCAATCAACATCCAGGACAGAGAAAAGGTGAAATATGTTTTTATCCATAACAAGGCAACGGAAATATGTCAGGGAGAAACACACAGGGTCAAATATATAACAATATATACAATTATAAGACTTTTACTGTTGTCAGTTCTAGTTTTATGACCTGAGTTATAAATAAATCAGCTCATCATCTTAATATTTATTGAATAATAATGAATAATGAATTTGCAGGTGGGGATCGTTGGAAGGACGGGAGCTGGGAAGTCGTCTCTGGCTTTGGGAATCTTCCGGATTCTGGAAGCAGCGAAGGGACGAATCTTTATCGATGGGATCAACATCGCTCAGATCGGCCTCCATGATCTCCGCTCTAGAATCACCATCATTCCTCAGGTCAGTACTAAAAGTACAGCAGTACATATACTGCAGTAAAAATACTGCATTGTTGGAATCAACATCGAGTCCTCCTCCATCAACACTGACTGGACGTCCACATTAAAAATGGAGAACTTTCCCCTTAATGTTGAAATAGATGAGATACGCCTTCATTGATCAGATAAATGAACATGTGAACTCTGTCAGCTGCTAATGTTCCTGTCAGGACTGATGAACAGTGAATCTTGTGATCAGGTGTCCAGTCGAGTGATGACATTAACTGTTGTTTTGTGTCACAGTAAAAAGCTTTAAGGTGACCTCTGACCTCTAATTCCCAGGACCCGGTGCTGTTCTCTGGTTCTCTGAGGATGAACCTGGACCCCTTTGATACCTGTTCAGAGGAGGATCTGTGGAAAGCTCTGGATCTGGCTCATCTGAGCAGCTTTGTGTCGGCACTGCCAAGAAAACTGAACCATCAGTGCTGTGAAGGAGGAGAGAACCTCAGGTAGATCCACCTACAGCACACCTGGACTAGGTTTACCTGACCACCACCGGGGGGCAGATATATAACACTAACACAACACCAGGAATGATCAGAGGATCATAATAGGAAGAGAGACAGACTATCATTGTGTTTATTTACATGCAGTTTATGTTCCTGTTTTTATGATTTTTTCATTCATCGGCTCTGAAGCGTATTATATTATATTATATATATTATATTATATTATATTATATATATTATATTATATTATATTATATTATATTATATTATATTATATATATTGTATTATATTATATTATATTATATTATATTATATTATATTATATATATTATATTATATTATATTATATTATATTATATATATTATATGTAAAGTGTGACGTCTTGGTCTGCAGTCTCGGTCAGAGGCAGCTGCTGTGTTTGGCCAGAGCTCTCCTGAGGAAGACCAGGATCCTGGTTCTGGATGAAGCCACAGCAGCTGTGGACCTGAAGACAGACCAGCTGATCCAGTCCACCATTCGTACTCAGTTTAATGACTGTACAGTCCTAACCATCGCACACCGCCTGAACACCATCATGGACTACAACAGGTACTACCTATACTGCTTTGTTTTAATGTCATTATTTTGACTTATTGTCTCTGCCTTGTCTTGTTGTCTCCGACTTGTCTTGTTGTCTCCTAGTTGTCTTGTTGTCGCCGACTTGTCTTGTTGTCTCCGACTTGTCTGTTCGACTCGTCTCTCTGACTCGTCTCTCTGACTCGTCCTCCTGTCTCTCTGTCGTCAGGGTTATTGTGATGGACCGAGGCTCCATAGCAGAGATGGACTCCCCGTCTCAGCTGCTCAGCCTGCAGGGTCACTTCTACCAGATGTGTGTGGAGGCTGGTTTGGTCTGACAGACGTCGTTGGAGAGACGTACAGATCTTGGTGTTTCGTGACCTTTCAACCTCCTGTTCTGTAGTTTCTTAGACATCAGAACAAAATCAATCCCTGGATATTTGTGTAAAAACCCTTTTGGGTGTAAATGCTCTACAGGTGTAATATGTAAACGTGGTCATGTAAGATCAGGTAATATCAGCATTAGCTGGATCAGGATTCAGGATCTCTTTTAGAAGTCTGCAGATTATCTGAATGTGTTTCTACTGTACCAGTTTTTGTTGGACGTTCACAGTATTTCAAGACATATTTTATATCTGGACATCGTCTGCTGGTATTCGGGCTGGGTTCTGTATCTGTATTTCTGACCGGGACTTGTTTTGAACTACAAGTTGTCTTATTTAACAGAAATAAAGTCACTTAGAATGAACAATGAAACTACTACACTATACTGTATAGTATGTCCCACCTTAGAGCCTCGACTTTAGCAGTGTGGCTCATTTTAAAGTGGAAATGAAGCCAAGTTCAGCTGGTTCACTGAATGGATTTCCACTTTAATGAACTATTATATAACAAACATGACAAATGTCAGTATTTAAAAGAAAAAAGAAGATCTGTTTCATCTTTTGTGACAAGAGCACCGTCATGTTGCAGTAATCTAGCCTGTGACATCACCAGGTTGGTTTGCTCGGTTGAGTTACACAGATACAACGGTAGAGACCGTGAAAGACGGAGACTGAGGAGCCACAGGACAGAAGAAAACAAAAGAGGGGACACTATAATATTGTTCCTGGATGTAAAGATGAGTTTTACAATGTTAAAAGTAAGAACAAAACAGTCCATCTCATAAACTGACGCTGAAACAGAGATCAGTAACGTTACTGCAGCGCTGGCTAGTGGCACTGAAAGAGTCCTCCGACAGGCACTGAGTCCAGCTGACTGTCTCTTGAAGGAACTGGCCTTCTACCTCCAAGAGGTCAAGGCCCAGTTATGTGTTGGTTAATCTTGTATGACAAAGAGATTTTTCAAACAGACGGGTTAAAGCATAATAATACAATTTATTCCGAACAATCAATGTTGCATAAGTAAAAATAAAAGAGTATACAGATATCTGGATCCAGTCTACGTGTCCCTGACAACATACAGTGCATGGGTCAGTTCGTGAAGTCTGAACCCCGAGCTATCCCTGATCCAGCCTATTCGTGGTTTACACAATATTAATATTCATGAGCTTATGGCACGTGATGTTTCTGCTGCATGTCTTCTTCGTTATCTCCTTCTGACTCCTTCCTCTTCTTGACCTTGCAAAAGAAAAACAGCACCTGCCTCCTCCCTTTCCTCACAATCACTCTATTCATAACAAATCCAACAGTCAGGTTATTGTAAGCACTTTTGTACATAATAAATCCAACAGACCCTCTTTTGAACTTAACTAAGTTCACCTACAGATAATGTTACATACAGATATATTTATTATAAGCATAGATAATGTTACGTACAGATGTATTAATTATAAGCATCATCATGTTACGTACAGATGTATTAATTATAAGCATCTTCACACAACCTCTTCAGGATCAACATCTTCACTATCCCCCACCATTTCCAGGAGACCCTGTCTCTCAGCTTGGAACATGGCCATCTGATAAGAAGGAGGTGCATCCGGATGCTTTCGTTGCACAGCAGAAATAATCACACGCTCAGTGAGGTGGCGAATACATGGAATACAGCAACAACCGCATAATACTAAGCATGCACACACAGCAAGGATTGAGGAGAATAGAGATACCACCATGGACTTCCATTTCCCAAAGGTACGGTCTAACCAGTCGTTAATGGGGCTGTTGATACCTGAGTCATCGTGCATGGATTCAGACAGCGTCCGGAGCCCCTCTAGCGCCTTAGTTACAGTCCCGTCCGGCGCTGTATTGTTAGGGATGAAAATACAACATGAGTCTTGGAACATTGAGCATACACCGCCTTTCTCTGCCAGCAGCATATCTAATGCCATTCTATTTTGGATCACCATCAGTGACGTAGGAGCCATTTGTTCAGCTAGTCCGGCAATTGCATCACGGGTTAGATTAGTCAAACGGAGAACATTATAGTGGATGTAGTTAATGCGGTCAACATTTTTGTTAGGAGTGATAGGGATCAGAGCACTTATTAGAGGTATGTTTTCAAAACCTGCAGCTATTTGTTCAGCTAGTTTATATTCATTAGGGAAGCTACCTCACTACATCATTCTTTATAATCTTGGTTTAGCCTTCCCCCCCCTTGTAGCCCACACCTTCCACCCTGCTTCTGAGTGAAAGCATTGTCTATTGTTAAAAAGAGTTACTTGTGATTAGCTAGTTTTAGCAGAGTGGAGAGGCGAGGATGATAAGTAATGTATCTAAACTAGTACAGTCTGTGCTTTCCCAGGTTATTCAGATTTATCTGAGTACACAAATTCTACACAAGGGTCATGGTATTTTCTCTCACATTCCCTCCTTTTATCATGAATAACTAAAATGGTAACTGAAAACATGAAAATACATGATGAATTGCATTAAGATAGTTATATGAAATGAAAACATTAAACATATATGATATATATAATATTAAAACATTATAGCTGAAAATATTTAAAATACATGACAAATCACATTAAGAAAGTTTGTACAGAAGAACGAGGACAAGAGAGGTAAACACAGATGCTACAGCAAACGCTACTAGCAGTTTGCAGTACTGCATGATGCTTCTAGTTTGTTTTCCTGCGCGCAACTGAAAAACTTTTATCCGGGTGGTCCTATTTTATACTGGTTTGGGAAAGGAAGTGAAATTTCTCTCTGGTGGATTCTCCCCACCCCTGGTTTCTCTTTTTATCTATTTTTATCTATTTTTGTCTATTTTAGCATTTATTCTAAGCAACCATTTTTAATACAATGTGATATATAATGTTTTTCAAAAACCACCTAGATGAGTCCACCTAAACAACCATGTTAGCCTGATTTAACTGTAAATACAGGCAAGACCTTGTAACCTTCTTTCCCTTATGTGTATCTCATCACAGTCACAGTTTATACAGTATATGAAAAATAAAAAATTATACGTGACCCTCTTTTCACGTAGCCTGGGCTCCTTGTGGGGCTGCCTCCTCTGCTTCAGGTCCTGTCCTGCTGCTGGAGCACTGTGTTAGGTGCCACCAGTTGAGTCCTTTTCCTGCAAGCTGCACAGCTGTTGCAGTTCTGGTCAGAACCTTGTGTGGGCCTGTCCAACGTGGCTCCGACCACTTCCTCTTTAACACCTTCAACCAAAGGTGTTCCAGGGGTCCAGGGTCAAGTCCTGGAACGTCCTCTGTGACAGGGGTGACAGGTTTGTCACCTGTATAGGAGAGAGCTGACACAAGAGCATTAACCTTCAAATAGTATGGTCTGTAACCGAGGTCAGGAAGGGGAGAGGGGTTTTGGGACGGCCCTGGGAAAGGTCGGCCACACGTAAGCTCAAATGGTGTGAGTCCTGTTATTGTGGATGATACACAGTGCCAAATTTGTGTTGTAGTCCCGGAGCCTTTTCGACAGATTGCAGGTCTTTATTTTTGAAATGTGAACCATTATCTGACCTGATCAATTTAGGAAACCCATGTTTCGGAATGTACTCATTCACCAGACATTTAATGACTGATTTTGCGTCCTCTTTTCCCGTAGGGTAGGCCTCCACCCTACGTGAAAATGCGTCCACAATTACTAGGAGGAATCTTTTCCCCCCAGCCCTTACTCCCATATCTGTGAAATCCATAAAGATTTCCTGTCCCGGGGCAGTGGGAGAAGGATGTTTTCCTGCCCTAGGAGTGATGGTAGGTCTGATGTTACATGTACTACATACGTCACACTTAGTCAAAAAGTCAGTTATAGTAGCATGTTTCCGGGGAATCCACCAGTGGCGGAGATCTCGTAACATCCGTTTGTGGCTTTTATGGTCAAGTCCATGAGTCTGAGTCAGTATTGAGGACATCCAACAGGGGGCATAACTATTTGATCTCTGTTATACCATATACCATCAAACTGTTCTATAGCTCCCTTATCTTCCCAGATGGTTCGTTCTGCTGCTGTGGCAGATTCTTGAGCTTGTATAATGGAGAAATCAGTTATCTCAGAACCGAGATCTGCTGTGGTCATGACCATCATAGTAGGTAAATACCCTGCCGCCTTTTTAGCAGCTGCATCAGCTGCTTCGTTTCCTATACTCTCTAAGTCAGTGCCCTGACTGTGTCCTTTCACTTTGATCACAGCTACCCTCTGTGGTAACTGGATTGCTTCCAACAACTCTTTCATCAACTCCTCATGAGCCATAGGTTTATTCTGACTAGTCTTAAAACCCGCTTGCACCCAGCCAGACATATCTCTGTGAATTGCATTGCACACATACGCAGAGTCTGTGAAAATATTCACTGCCTTCCCTTCCGCTAACCGCAGAGCACAAACTACAGCCGTAAGTTCTGCTGCCTGATGTTTTGGAGCTATGGCTAGGGACACATGGGGAACAGCTTCTTCTGACATGCGATACCATTGTTCTTGTGCTGGGGTTAGTTTTACTGCGGCTGCTACTCCTGCTGGTGCTATATAAACATCTCTTACTCCTATCCCCCAGGTTGTATCTAACAGGTTCTGTTGGAACTCATCTTGATACGTAAGATCATTATTTCTGTCATAATTCAGAGTGCAGTGGGGAGGATCGAGAACAGGGAGGTAAGGGTGTAGAGCCCTAATCCATGGTTGCCACATGTTGTAAAAGTCAATCAGAGAGTTTCTGTCGGCTAGCAGGGCCCAATATATGTCTGCACAGGGTGGTGGGGCATCAGGTGAGGTATCAGGACTCAACATGCACATGCGATCAGCACTGGAGGGGGAGGAGCACACCATTTCTTCTCCTCCGGGGAAACTCACTATCACAGCTTCTGGTGAACAATGTACAGAAGCCCCCAGTGCTGCCAAAACATCTCTTCCCAGGAGATCACGTGGACAATCAGGTGCATACAAAAAGGGGTGCTCCATCACCTGTCTCCCAAGCCGGACAGGAAGGGGAACAGTAAAAGGCAGTCTTTGTTCAGTGCCGGAAAATCCCAAAACGGAAACATAGTGAGAGGAAAGGGAACGCAGAGGTTCAGCTAAGGTGGAGTAACGTGCTCCCGTATCCACCATGAACCATCTTCGTTTTCCGTTCACTGTCAACTGGAGACAGGGCTCTGCCAGCCCCTGCCCCTCCATCTCCGTCGGGCACCCCTATGGGAACATTCCTGGTGTATATGGACCAGGTGGAGGTCCCTGCGCAGAGTACCCGCTGTATGCCTGCATTGGAGCTAGCTGTTGGTTTGGTGGAGTCTGTATTGTTGGCTGATATGACTGCTGTGGAGGCCCTCTCATCTGCTGTTGTTGTTTCTGAGGACAGTCACGTGCCCAGTGATCCGGGCTTCCGCAGATGAAACAACTGCCTCCTCTTGGTTGGGCATACCCCCTCCCCCTGCCTCCTCCTCCTCTCCCTCTGCCTCTATTCCGGCCTTCATGATAAGGGGGCTGCTGATATGGGGCAGCTTGGTAAGGAACATGATGCTGGGGTTGATATATAGCCTGTGGCGGGCCCTGCAGTGGATAAGGGTTCTGTGGCGGGGCTGGAGCTGGTGTTACAATTTGAGCCATCTGGGTATCTTTCTCTTAACTCCTTCCGGAGCATGTTTTAACAGAGACTGCTGTGTGTCTTTATCTGGGTTCACCCCCGTAGCCCCCGCCCACTCTGTCTTTGCTCTTTCTATGAACGTGCGTCCACTCTCCCCGTTCTTAATCTTAAACACCAAGCTGTGGAGCTTACCCGCTGGTATGGGATACTTTTGTCTAATAGCATTACCGAAGGAGGTAGCGTAGGGGTTAAAGTTCCAAAGTACCACCTAACACTTGAAACAATGGTGCCATAACTTCGTTTGTATAATCACTGTCCTGTGGGGTTGGTACCGGACTAGGGGTAGGAGGAGGATAAGGGGGGGGGTTGGGATGTGGGCCAGGTGGGTACTGCTGATGGAGGGACATGTAATGTGGCGGCTGGCTAGTATGTGGGTTTGGTGGTGGGGGTGCGCTAGGACTGGGTGAGGGTTTCACTAGTGGTTTTGCTTCAGCGGTTTTTGCGTGGGTGGCTTTCGTCTGGCTGCCTAAGGCTGATAGTGCAGCCATCTGTATCACATTATATTTTACCAATTTACTTGCCAACTCGTCTTCTTTCTTCCTCAATTTCCTCCTTACAAACATATGTCCCTTTTCTTTGTCTTGTCCTGCTTGCAGCAGCTTTCTATGAACCACCTGTATTAATGCTCTCATCACTGGCATGAATTTGGCTTCACTTCCCGTGGCTGGAAAATGCCCTTCCTTCACTGTCATGTTATACCACTCATCTAGGTCTTGAGTCTCTTTATTTCTAGTCTTGGGATCAAATGTACAGATTACATTGGTCCTGACCTTAGCCCTTTGCTGTCCAAATGATAAACGGGGAGGCCCACAGCCACCCCGTTCCTCACAGTCTTTGTCAAATTCTCCGTCCATTCTGTCCAGTACTATTTCAAACAGGTTTATTCAGTTTATGACAGTAACTAGATTCAGAGTAAATGGGTCGCTATGCCCCTCGCTGTGATCCTACCAACATAAGCTTCTACTGGACACTTTGATGTTCCAGCGATGTTGGCCCAGTATCAACAGTAAGTTTTAATTTTCCTCTGAATACTAGTTATTAATGTACACTCATACAGGCGCTCCAAGCGCTATTTTTACTAAACTCTAACGTCCCAGACGTTACTAAACTAGCGCTCCAAGCGCACTACTCTAGCGCTCCAAGCGCAGCGTTCCAAACGCTTTTCTAACGTCCCAGACGTTACTAAAAGGGCAACTTTCCTCCTTTTAGTTTTCAACAGAAAGTCTTTACTTTTGCAACATTTATCACTACAAAGGAGATTCAGCACAACAAGAGAGATAATTTAGAGTAAGCCAATATGCAGAGTTCGATACAACAGGTTCTGCTTACCTTAAGATTTCAGAGCCCTTTCTCTCTCTCGCCGGTCTGTCCGTCCTTTGGACACGCTTCTCAATGCCGAAGATCACGTCGGGGTCACCAATTGAAGGAACTGGCCTTCTACCTCCAAGAGGTCAAGGCCCAGTTACGTGTTGGTTAATCTTGTATGACAAAGAGATTTTCCAAACAGACGGGTTAAAGCATAATAATACAATTTATTCCGAACAATCAATGTTGCATAAGTAAAAATAAAAGAGTATACAGATATCTGGATCCAATCAACGTGTCCCTGACAACATACAGTGCATGGGTCAGTTCGTGAAGTCTGAACCCTGAGCTATCCCTGATCCAGCCTATTCATGGTTTACACAATATTAATATTCATGAGCTTATGGCACGTGATGTTTCTGCTGCATGTCTTCTTCGTTATCTCCTTCTGACTCCTTCCTCTTCTTGACCTTGCAAAAGAAAAACAGCACCTGCCTCCTCCCTTTCCTCACAATCACTCTATTCATAACAAATCCAACAGTCAGGTTATTGTAAGCACTTTTGTACATAATAAATCCAACACTCTCCATCTCCCGTCCTCTCCCCTCTCTGATCACCTGTCTCTCCATCTCCCGTCCTCTCCCCTCTCTGATCACCTGTCTCTCCATCTCCCGTCCTCTCCCCTCTCTGATCACCTGTCTCTCCATCTCCCGTCCTCTCCCCTCTCTGATCACCTGTCTCTCCATCTCCCGTCCTCTCCCCTCTCTGATCATCTGTCTATCCATCTCCCGTCCTCTCCCCTCTCTGATCACCTGTCTCTGTCTCTCCCGTCCTCTCCCCTCTCTGATCACCTGTCTCTCCATCTCCCGTCCTCTCCCCTCTCTGATCATCTGTCTCTCCATCTCCCGTCCTCTCCCCTCTCTGATCACCTGTTTCTCCTCCTCTGCTGTCTCATTCACACCGTCCAAAGACAGGGTCACTAAGAAAATAAACGCCCAAAGCACTACTTTATTCTGAAGCCCACGTTATAGCGTTTGTTTACGTAACTTGCCAGTAGCTTCTGCTAGCTAGCTACTGGCTCAACATTAGCATACCAAAACTGCTGTCACAAAGTAAAACTTATCACCAAAGCAAATACGAGAGACATTATCGGCCTAATGTTACCTGTGTTCTCCTTCAACTAGCTAACTAAATGACTAACTATCTAACTAACTTGGTTATACTCCCTAGCCGACGCGCACATGGACCAACTCGGTGAGCTCTGTCAGCGACAGCTCCGGCCGGTGTGGATGGGGGAGCCCCAGTCATCGCACCGTGGTGTTTGGGAGTATAACTGAGTTAACCTTTGTTACGGTTGGTTGGCCTATAACCTTAGTGTTAGTATCCTTTGTTATGATTAGTGGGCCTATAACCTTAGTGTAAGTACCCTTTGTTACGGTTGGTGGGCCTATAACCTTTGGGTTAGCACCCTTTGTTATGATTAGTGGGCCTATAACCTTAGTGTTATTACCCCTTGTTACAGTTGGTGGGCCTATAACCTTAGTGTTAGTACCCTTTGTTACAGTTGGTGGGCCTATAACCTTAGTGTTAGTACCCCTTGTTACAGTTGGTGGGCCTATAACCTTAGTGTTAGTACCCCTTGTTACAGTTGGTGGGCCTATAACCTTAGTGTTAGTACCCCTTGTTACAGTTGGTGGGCCTATAACCTTAGTGTTAGTACCCTTTGTTACAGTTGGTGGGCCTATAACCTTAGTGTTAGTACCCCTTGTTACAGTTGGTGGGCCTATAACCTTAGTGTTAGTACCCCTTGTTACAGTTGGTGGGCCTATAACCTTAGTGTTAGTACCCCTTGTTACAGTTGGTGGGCCTATAACCTTAGTGTTAGTACCCCTTGTTACAGTTGGTGGGCCTATAACCTTAGTGTTAGTACCCTTTGTTACAGTTGGTGGGCCTATAACCTTAGTGTTAGTACCCCTTGTTACAGTTGGTGGGCCTATAACCTTAGTGTCAGTACCCCTTGTTACAGTTGGTGGGCCTATAACCTTAGTGTCAGTACCCCTTGTTACAGTTGGTGGGCCTATAACCTTAGTGTCAGTACCCCTTGTTACAGTTGGTGGGCCTATAACCTTAGTGTTAGTACCCTTTGTTTCGGCTGCTATGTAGACCCTCCGGATGACGGATGCTGGACCTGGACCCTGTATTAGACCCCCCCCCCCACCATAGAGGATGAGGCATGGCGGGCAGCAGAGGACGGAGAACAAATTACAGGTAACTACACCTGACAAATGGTTGACCTTAGTTTCTTTCTTTAACTTTGTCTCAGTGTTTAAAAAGGTCAACATGACTTTTATTGTTACCAATAAGAGAAAACGTCAAAACAAAAACACACTTAATAAAAACTCGTGAATAAACCAAAGAAATGTTAAAAATGACTAAAACCAGAGTCCAGCTGGGTTTTACTGCTTTTACTGGGTTTACTGGATGCAGACAAACTGATTTCCTAATAATAAAAAATAGACATGAAGGAAGTAGAAACAGAAGAATGGAAACACACACACACACACACACAGTGTGTCTGGGAGACACTGAGTCACATGAATGACACACACACACACACACACACACACACTCTTCAGCAGTCTCATCATGGACGTCCGGTGGATCTGCAGAACTTTGAGTCTTCTGTTACCTGTTTTAGGAGGTGAGAACACACACACACACACACACACACACACACACAGTGTTGTATGTTTGTGTACTTTATGTACAAATCAGATGAATTGCTTTAACGTCAGATTAATTTTAACAGATAAAGTAAAACTTCTAATTTACTGAATAGAGATGATGAAATAATAGAATAAGAGTGTTGTAATATTTATCATTGATTTCAGAATATATTCAAATAATCACACCAATGACTCTGTCCTAGTGATGTTTATATATATACTGATTAAATGTATGTTATGTTGGTGATACCTTAATAAATGAAGGTTGATCGCCGCCATGTCCCTTCAGTCTTCCCCCGTCCAACACAGTGGAGGATATTGTTTATCCAGACTTCTCTACATATCTGATAGAATCATGTTTGGCTAAGTGTTGTCTGTTAATAACCAAAGTGTTAATAGCCAAGTGTTTGATCTATAGGCTGAGATTTAGTTGGAGACGACAGTCTGATGATAACTGATGAACAAACTATTGAATGTACAAACTATTCAGAACCAGTTCAGTTAACTTACAGTTTTAAAGGAAATAGTCACTTGTATTATAAACCGTGTATTTGGAACAAATGTATGAGTCTCTATAGGCGTCATTCTTATGTTCTCGTCATTTCTAGGTTCTCATCAAATTTAGGTTCTTGTCATTTCTAGGTTCTCATCATTTCTAGGTTCTCATCATTTTTAGGTTCTCATCATATTTAGGTTCTCATCATTTTTAGGTTCTCATCATATTTAGGTTCTCATCATTTTTAGGTTCTCTTCATATTTAGGTTCTCATAATTTTTAGGTTCTCATCATATTTAGGTTCTCGATCGGTTCCTCTGCCTGTTCGATGAATTTGTAGAGTTGTGACATTAAACCGTAGACGTTCTCCTTCCCGGCCCGCCCAGCAGCCCTCGGTTCCGGAGAGGACGGCTGGTCCATGAAGGTGCAGTCGGAGGTCCGAGCCATCGAGAGCTACCCGGTGGTGCTGCCGTGCACCTTCAGCCACCCGCAGCACTCCCAGCATTCCTCCCTGCAGGTGCTGTGGCGTCTGGGCCACGGCCAGGGCGCCACTGTCCTGTACCGCTGCACCAGCCGGCCCGGGACCCCCACCTGTGAACCGGGTCCCCAGCAGGACCAGCGCTACCGGCTGGAGGGCAACCCGAGGGAGCACGACCTGTCGCTGCGGATCAACAGTGCCACCCTGCAGGACAGCGGGCGCTACTACTGCCGAGTAGAGGTTCAGGGACGAGAACACGTCAGCTTCGAGGACAAGATGGGGACCAGATTGAGGGTGGAGGGTACGTTTATACGGACCTCAGGGTCTGGACTCACTAACATTCACACTGAGACACGACATGCATGTTGGGATTAACACTGATGGTTCTGTGCTGCAGCTCCTCCAAAGATCCTGGCTGTGTCGGTGGAGGGCAGTGAGCTGTCCGGGTTCAGAGCCCTGTGTCGGGTCCAGGGCTCGCCCCTCCCGGACGTCCAGTGGCTTGGCCCGGACGACCTGCTTGAGGGTTCTCTGGTCAGTCCGCTGGCTCAGGGCTCGGCGGCTCACTACCACACCGTCAGCCAGCTGAGAGACGTGGAGCCGGGCCAGCAGTACACCTGCAGCGCCTCCAACCCACTGGGCAAAGAGCAGGCCACCCTGTATGTCCTGCCCCCCCAACCACCGCCGTACGTGAGCGGGGCGTCGCCTCCTCTCCTGCTCCTCCTGTCTGTGTCTTTGGGGGCAAAGGTCGTCCTCCTGGTGGGGATGGGGGTGTGGGTGGTGCAGGCTGGAGCTCTGCAGTCGGTCAGCTGCTGGTGGAAGTAACCTGCTCTCAGATCAGTTCATGTGTGTAGCAACACTTCAGTCCCTTATGCAGCAGGTATACCCAGTATAGACGCATTTAATACATGTTTATTAATGTATTTGTTAACAACTTTAACTCCTCATGGACGGAGAGGCCGCTTTATAAACAGATAATGAATGACAATATAATAAAACACAGTCGTAATAATATGAAATATGTCTTCATGGGAGAAGTTGTAACTGCTGACAAATACAGCACATTAATAAACACTTTAAAATGTCTTTATATCTGCTTACAATAGTGTGTTTTTTAGATGTTTGCACGCTTATAAATGCTAAATATAAAAGCGTAAAGTGCTTATTTACCTGTTTTATCCAAATTCCGAGGGGAAATTACAATAATACTAATAATTATTATTATTACCATGTTTATTATTAATCACTTAACCTAAAAGCTGTTTTAGAAAATGTAATGTCCTGATAAACATCCAATTATGTCCTGACGAAAACTCAGAAAATTCTTTTGTTTTTTAAATTGTTTGAAATTAAAAAAAAATTATAAATTAAATTAGATGATACAACTTATAATTATAAAAATAATTATTTTGTTTATTGAGAACAAATATCATCTTTTGGAGGGATCCATGTAATGTGTAATAAATTATGTTATTAGAAAGGATTTTAGAGTTTCTTTAGGAGCCCGTTCATAGTGATGCTTTATTTTACAGATAATTTCAGAATCTTTCCAAGAACTCTATGATCTGGTGCTAAATATAGAAGGGATGGCCTTGAGAGAAAGCTGCTGTTTTAAAAACCCAATTTATTATTGGACATTTTAACTTTTATCTAATCAGACAAACTTCAGAGTTTTGCATGTTGAGGTGCCCTGCTGTCTCTCTAACACTAACATTACAATTAATTAGAATTAACAACTTCTTAAAAATGATTAAAAATGTAAATAAAAAAATACTGGAACTATTTTTTTGCTGGTATTGTCAGATAAACTGGAGCTCTTACCCTTCAAAATGTCTCTGACTTTAGCAGTTCGAATGTTTAAATGTGTGAAATGTTGTTAGAGGACGTCACATATGATTAAGTTGTAATATTTGTTAATGTTTAACCTATTTCTCCAGTAACAGCTGGATGTTGTGGTGTGAAATACTAAAACCTAAAATAACTGTTTCATGCATGGTTTTAAATCATTGATATCATCTGATGCTACGTGTCCACAGCCTCCGTCCTTTTCACGCTTCATCGTCTATGTAAGCAGCCGTGCAATGCATTCTGGTAGCGTGGCGGCGTGATTCTAGAGAGGGGGCGTCACGTCGCCAAAGTTGAGATCTCGGCTAATTTATGTAAATCAGGGGCGTCCGGTGCGACTCGCTGCCTCTGGAAACTCTCTAGAAACCTTTAAACTAACCGTTGATCTAAAATAAAGACAGATTCATCAACATGGATTATTTCTACATAAAATGTTTTCAGAAACACATATCGGTGAACTATTTTAATGAAATAAGAGAAGAAAGTTTCCAAACGGCCGCCATGTTGGTTCCAGTTTGAATGCTGGGAGCAGCAGCTCATGAGGGAAAGCGTTTGTCCAATCAGGTGTCTAGTGGCAGCCCGTCAAGCGTCCAATGCTGGGAAGCGAGGCGATCCCTCACCATAAAAAACGCCCCTGTGGACACGTACCTTGACACCTTTACACTGACGCAGTCTCAAATCCTAATTTTAGCAAATAATAAATACAGTACAGTCAGTATCATCAGAGATTAGATTAAATTTATTAAGACACACAAGTGATGGATATAATGTCCTTTAACCAATCAGATCACAGACTCTGTGTTTAATAATCTACTACATCAACCAATACGAAGCTAAAGCAGTATGTTCATATTCAGTCAGAATCTGACATTTATTTCACCATATTAAATATTATTACACCATATGTATAGTAATGTATAGTAAAGCTACAAAACAAAGACAGAAAACATTCTGTTAAAAATAAGCCAGCTGGTGAGTTCAGGGTTTCCAACCGTCCCGTAACATAAATAATCATCCCGTTATTGGAAACTAAAAGATGTGTACTGATTGGACTGATAGGGGACGCACTTTGTTCTGTATTTTTGAGAATCAATTCACTGTAAGTCAATGTGTTTTTAGTTAGATGTCTGAAGTAAGGTCTGTGGTAAACACAAGCTGAAGAGATTTTAACATTTTGTTCTACGATATAAAATACGTCAGTAAATATCCCTCTGGTGAATTTTAAAAAGTCGGTTGCTAACAAGTGTCTAAATGAGACAACTAAAAGTCATCATGCTGACTCGTCCTCCTTTACAGTCTCGCTGTGTATACTCATACTCATATACAGAAGATCACTTCCTGGTGGACTACAAACGTCATCCTTGGAGCTCTCTATAACCCCCACACCCCCACCGAGACCTTAAACCTGGTGTTACATTTTCACAAAAACTCATCAAACCTAATTACTAACAAAACTTCCTAAAGGCGTGGAACGGACCAAACGTTTCTGAACGTTTCTTAAATAATTTGTCGTTCCTCTGGGCAAATCCCAGTTCAGATTTAATCTAAACCTATAATATTATTTAAATAACTTTTAACCAGTGATTTTAATAACATAAATAATATTAGGGCATGGCTACTACATTATGGTTATGGATACGGTTGCGTGTTTCCCTTCCCGTTGCGTCACCCGGCTGGATCGTCCCACTAAATGGGAAGGAAGACGGGCTTGGTGTAGCAGACGGGACGGGCGGCCTTACAGCAGTCCTCGTCGCTCCAGCCAAAGTCCTTGTCCTTTTCCAGACTCATGATGGCACACTGGCCATCGTGCACCGTGCCGGGCTCCCCGTCCTCCCAGTTGGTGTCATTGACCGGAGCCCTGTTGAGCCAGTACCACTCCCCAGACTGGGAGCTCCGACGCATGCCGATCCACACCTCCTTCAGGCTGTCATCGTTGGCCTGGAAGATTTTTTTGGAGACTTGTCTCTGGAGTTGGGCCTCGGGGAAGCTGATCAGCTCCATGGTCTGATCTTTGCAGTACTTCAGGGATTCTCGCCAGCCGTTTGCAACTTCTCCGATTTTTATGACCTCTGGAGACAAGACGCAACCCCTGAAATCTGTTGAGAAAGATGAAACAGAACAAACCAACTGAAATCAGAAGGCACGTTTGATAAGAAACCATTCATTTGTAAATCAGTGGTTTCACTGTGTCTTGTGCATCACTCATCACTCTGCTGAGGCCTGATAGCTTAGCAACGATAAAGCTGGTCCTACGCTGTAGGATTTTAGAAATATTGTTGTGTACTTCCTACTCCTACTGTGTTGATCGTTTACGATGTAAAGCCAAAGCTCACAATTTATGTGCTCACACTGTACAATCTGATTGTCAGCCACGACCTGAGTGATCACACCAGGAGGACCTCCGCTTGCTCAAACTCAGGGTGTTGAGGATCCAAAAGGAAAAGGAGGGAGCTGAACGCCAGCGGGTAGAAGCTGCCATTCAGCGTGAACAAGAGCAGCAAGAATTCATCAAAGAAAAAGAGAAGGAGATTTTGAAGTTACAGGAGGAGGCGAAGAACTTCATCACTCTGGAGAACTTGGATCAGCGTATAGAAGAAGCTTTATATAATTTTATACAGTTTTATGTTCCTCTGCTTCCCCTCGCAATTCATCAACCTCTATGAGAGAACTTGGCTTTTTAAGTCTGTTTTGACTATATGGACTTTATTTTCATCCTTTCTATTGTCTTCTCCTCCCACATCTCCCGAGTTTGCTAATGCCTCATAAATTGTCTCCAGATTTTGCGGTCCAGTTGTGTTCATCAACTATGAAGAACAGTTTGCTAGTTCGTAAAAAGTAAATTGAAAAGAAGTACACAAACTTGCAGCCAATTTCTACTGTAGTTTCTATCGTCAGCCACTCGTCAAAAAATCCAAAAGGAAGAGGTGGACAGTATGACTTGTCCATTTTGCAAGGAGAATTGGAGGTAAGCCAGCTACGTTTTACTATATCTATTAGCTATTGGCTATTAGCTACGCTCTGATTAAAAAGTAGAAAAAGGCGCTGACGTTGGGGAATCGGCTGCTCTGCTTCAACTGTGCGAGAGTCTGTGGACGAACGGCCAAAATTTCTGACATGTCCGAGATTCATCCGACCGTCCAAGGGCCGGTCGGGAGTAGTTAATTGGTCCTCGGTCCTCCCTATACACCTCACGGGAAACGACGCCTTACGGAGCTGAAATTCGATCCACCTCTAAAATGAGTCGTGCGGCTCAAAATTCGGGCCAGAAATGGGCTAAAATCGTACAGTGTATGACCAGCTTAACACGACCGGCGTGCTGTCAAGCTTTGGATTTCCCCATGTCGGAGCAGTGTGCATGTGGCTATAGTGTGTGTAAGAATGGATTAAACAGTGTTTTTATCAGATACATTGTTAGCATTTCCCAGCTAACTTGCTTATACTATCTCAAGTAGTCACTGAGTGGTACTTCTAAGGCCAAGAAGCTCATCAGCAGCTCATTAGTTTGTGGGGTTACAGGCCCAGTTCACGACTACAACATACACTGTGTCGTGGATGCTATCAGTGCGTTAGGCTAGCGTTAGAAGCTCTGTCCTGATGTTTATTGGATGTAGGAAAGTTTAAGCTTTGTTTATACTCGTGTGAGACACCGTGGCAAGGGCCTCCATAGATGGCGTGCGCGCTACGAGCATGCACAGAAGCGTTTATGCTCAGCGCTTTGTTCGTTGCAATATGCTCCGAAACGCCAAGAGGCGTACAAACTAAATATTTTGTGGATAAGCAAGAAGTCAACGAGTGGTACCGGAAAGCAAAATAGGTTGCCTGGCAACAGTAGTAAGCACTAAACACCTAAAGTAAACACATGAAGTGGTGTTCATTTGTGGAGATTATCTTGCTGAAACGTGTCAGTTTCATAAACGTGTGTTTGCCACAGAGATTATTTTATGTAATAATCCAAAACCCAGTTAGTGGAGGGAACCAGGGAGATGATCACTTCCTGTTAGTGGAGGGAACCAGGGAGATGATCACTTCCTGTTAGTGGAGGGAACCAGGGAGATGATCACTTCCTGTTAGTGGAGGGAACCAGGGAGATGATCACTTCCTGTTAGTGGAGGGAACCAGGGAGATGATCACTTCCTGTTAGTGGAGGGAACCAGGGAGATGATCACTTCCTGTTAGTGGAGGGAACCAGGGAGATGATCACTTCCTGTTAGTGGAGGGAACCGGGGAGATGATCACTTCCTGTTGGACTACAGAAATACGTCATCCCTGCAGCTCTCTATTTGAAGGTGGAGGTCGTAGTGTAAATGTGTGGCTCATGTTCATGGTGCAGCTCCATACCTGGGCTTTTACTGATGACGGCCGCCGGGTTCCCAAATGAAGCACTTCCCTTTGTTCCCACAAAGTAGACGGCCATTTTGGAGGAAGCGTGCCAGATGACGCTCTTGTCCGACGCCAGTCCAACGAGTGTTGAGACATACTCTGTCCCTTTCAGCTTCTGCCAATCTGGATTCTCCAAAGGAACCGTTCCAACATGAACACCATCAGTGAGATCCTGGTGGACCACGATCAAGGCGGAGCTCTCCGTGTCTGGGATGGAGTTGACGACGTAACACGCGGCGAAGTCCGCCTCTGGGATCAGAGTGAGGAGTAAGCCCGGACGATAGAAGATGGCTGTGCCGGCGATCTCGACCAGCGGAGAGTCTGGGTCGAAGGGCTTTACTTTGGTGGATTGTTTGTCTGACAGAAGTACAAATGATTCACCTTCAATATTCTTGGCCAGAATAGGAGGGATGTAGAACTTCAGCTTCTCTTCTGTGGCTGGCGGCAGCATGGCGTACAGCTGCCCACAAGTGCAGTTGTGCTGGATGGCGCAAGTGTGACCGAAGAGGACTGCCACCGGCTCGTCGGCTTTGACAGTTCGCAATGCCTCATCTTCTTTTACCCAGATCTGGTTGGGCTTAAGAGAAACTTCTTCGGTCTTGATACCTTCAACAGTTACCTTGTTGTCTTTGTCCCCGTTGACGATAACGAGTTTGAATGGACCTCGTTCAAGTACATCTGGTGTGACTATGTCCGCAGGGAGAGTGGTTCCTTGGATGTTGGGTACCGGCGGGATGAAGTACTCTGTGCCCAGTTTGTCAGTGGGTAAAACCAGAGCAGTCTGCACACTGTTGTGTTTAAGATGGATGGCATGGACGGTGATCTGCTTGTTGCTGATAATTTGGACACTATGGTCAGAGACTCCTGTCTTCCAGAGCTCCAGTGTTGTATCAAGTGGGTACTCCTTAGACTCTCCTTCGTTCAGTATCGGGTTTGTGGTACTGTAGGTAAACAATTTGAAGTTGACCTCAGTGTCGTCATACAGGGCAGTGATCTGGACCTTGTTTTGGGGCGGAACAGGATGATAGTGGGCGATGTTCTCCGGAAAAGCAACAGTGAATTTCAGACCAGTGCTGTTTTCTGGTGGAGTGAATTCTGGGAAAGAAAGAAAAAATCTGAATCTGAAGCAAAAACTCAAACCCTCACTCATATTTATCTAAAAGGAAAACTCCACTAAGCAACATTTTCTATTTTTTACGTCATTACACCTCAATGTCATTTAATTCAGAGACATGAGGATGGGATAGTGCAATACGATGTAACATTTTATAATACAGCCTGTAATTCACAGTGTAATCAGGCACCAATAACATATTTACCGGTTCCTACTGGTACTTAAATGAAGGTACAGTGGAAGAAAACTGTACAGCCAGAGCCAGGCAAGGAACGAGGGAATAACGACTGGGCATTTTAGAGAAAAACAGAACTAAATTATACTCTTAAGTAGATTTCTAAATAATGGGTACCTACAGGGTACAATAGTACTAATACAGTAATATTATTAACATTATTAACATTATCACTAATACATTAACAATATTAACATTATTACTGATACATTAACATTATCACTAATACATTAACAATATTACTAATACATTAACACTATTACTAACACATTATTAACATTATTAAATCTGGAACCATCAAATTGTTTTACATGAAAAATGACTTCAACCGTCAAAATAGTTTCACACTATTTTTTCTAAATGTGGGTAGTTTAATTTATGACAAAAAAAAATCACATTTTATAAGTTAAAGTACGTCAGATGTGTACTTGAGTGCAGTACGTAGTTACTGTGTTTTACCTGAGTAGACTGCAGCCAGCAGCAGCAACAGGAGCAGCAGAGGATTCATGGTGGAACCAGGATCAGCACTGAGTCTGAGTCTTTACCTGGAATCAATCCACCGGTGTTAAAACATCAGATTCACATGTTTCATACTTAACTGGGAACTCTTTTCTCTTTTCAACACCGGACTCTTTCACAAAGCTTCACTTTAAGTTTGTTTGACATTATTTCTCACTTTGAAGGGAAAGATTGTCATTCTTTGACATTTTGTAGTTTAAATAATAAATTCACTCAGTGTAGTAATGAAAGGTGTAAAACTAAAAGAGGCATTGAGAATAGACAGTAGAGTAGCAGAATGTGTGACCTGTCAGATTCACACTGATCTAGAGTAGTAAAGGTGTGACCTGTCACTGATTTAGTTTCTGCCTTCAGTCGCTTGTTTATAGCTAAAAACTCAAATCTTTAACGATCTAATCTTCCTGATCTGCAACAAACAGTCAAACTTAATCATTTTCTATGTTTGAGATGAAACTCACCTGATACTCAGTCTTCACCTTCATCGACTGTTTCCTGATTCACCTCCTCCTCCACCTCTTCCTTCTCTTCCTCTCCTTCATTTGACTGACAAACACGACAGGATTTGGAAGATGTTTGCATATGCACATCAGTAGGAGGAGAAGAGGGAGGAGGAGGAGGAGGAGGAGGATGAAGATGAAGAGAGCGAAGAGGAGAGGGAGGAGGAGAGGGAGGAGGAGGAGGAGGAGGAGGAGGATGAAGATGAAGAGAGGAGGAGGAGGAGGAGGAGGAGGAAGAGGAGGAGAGGGAAGAGGAGAGGGAGGAGGAGGAGGAGGAGGAGGAGGAGGAGGAGAGGAGGAGGAGGATGAAGATGAAGAGAGGATGAGGAGAAGGAGGAGGAGGAGGAGGAGAGGAAGAGAGGGAAGAGGAGAGGGAGGAGAGGAAGGAGGAGGAGGAGGAGGAGGAGGAGGATGAAGATGAAGAGAGGGAAGAGGAGGAGGAGGAGGAGGAGAGGAAGAGAGGGAAGAGGAGAGGGAGGAGAGGGAGGAGGAGGAGGAAGAGGAGAGGGAAGAAGAGGAGGAGGAGGAGGAGGAAGACGAGAGGGAAGAAGAGGAGGAGGAGGAAGAGGAGAGGGAAGAAGAAGAGGAGGAGAAGGAGGAGGAAGAGGAGAGGGAAGAAGAGGAGGAGGAGAAGGAGGAGGAAGAGGAGAGGGAAGAAGAGGAGGAGGAGGAGGAGGAGGAGGAGGAGGAGGAGGAAGAGGAGAGGGAAGAAGAGGAGGAGGAGGAAGAGGAGAGGGAAGAAGAAGAGGAGGAGAAGGAGGAGGAAGAGGAGAGGGAAGAAGAGGAGGAGGAGAAGGAGGAGGAAGAGGAGAGGGAAGAAGAGGAGGAGGAGGAAGAGGAGAGGGAAGAAGAAGAGGAGGAGCAGGAGGAGGAAGAAGAAGAGGGAGGTGTCAGGCTGGTTGTTTTGTTGTCTCCTGATGTGATCTGGTGTCAGTTTGTCAGTCAAATCAGTCCTCAGAGCTTCATGTTCAGTTTCTGTTTGTTTGTGTTTCAACATCAGTTTCAATCAGAAAACAACAGAAAACATCTGAAATGAACATTGTGGAAGTTTTAGAAAGTTGGGACACTTTCTGAAAATAAATCATTTTAGACATTTTTGGAAAATGAGGACAGTTTTAGAGAGCGGGGACATTTTAGGACATTTTAGGGAAAGTGAGGACATTTCGTCTTGTCTCTCTAGATTAGAGGTCAGGTCAGGAGCCGAGGAAGGAGAGTCCTCACAAGTATAGAACTATTAAATATTGTCTTTAAACACACTGAACACGTGTGTGTGTGTGTGTGTGTGTGTCT